>NW_025776943.1:0-202177 GCF_021130785.1 Homalodisca vitripennis | reverse complement strand
CATGCAATCGTTTAAAAGAGATAATTTATTGCTATCAGAAATACTTATTTACGAGCTAAACGTGAGATAAGAGTCAGTACCAACTTTCCTGAAGTTTTGGACCTTTCGGACATAGTATTTCTTAACTCTAGCCAAAAATAGTTCATGTTATTGACATTTTCAGACCTATTCATTGAATATTATTGAATCTTAAAGAGAAATTGGTGTCTTTCATTGGTACTCTTAAAAATTATTTTACTCTATAGGGCCTCAAAAATGCCCTAAACACCCAAATTCCAATTATTCTAAATTTGATCCGAAGATTGAAATATCTTTCAGCACACATTACAAATTTACATGAGTTTTTATTTTCCTATTTATATAAAACATTCCTACATTCATATTTTATCACTCACTAGGAAATCGTGAAAACTGACGGTAATTTAATGTAATTCAAAACCTCAATATATTTACAGTCCATCTTTCAATATAACTACTGTCTATCAACAATATGAGGAAGTCCACTCAAAGCCACAAAAGGCATGATCTGTTCTAAGTGAGGCAATTTGTCAAAGCAGGAAGTTCTATAGGAAGATGAGGTCGGAGTAAATCATTTGAGAAAATAAGCGTCCGACTACCTTTAGCCTCCAGTCGCTGTACCTCTTCCTCGCACATTCTTATATTATTTCGCAAAAAGTAAATTACATAATAGCTTACAAGCATTTTGAACATTATTCCTAATATGTATTAATGCAAAATACAGTTATTATTATAAATTATAATTTTATATACAATAATACTAACAAATAATACAAATGTACAAATAAAAGCTTAACTAGAACTAAGAAGAATTTAAAAAATATTAATGTACTCACAATTTTTTAAGTAAATGTATCCTGTTTTTTAAAATAGTTTATCATGAAGATTGTGTTATATTGTGATGAGAAGGAAATAGGTAATTACATAATAGCTAAATTAACACATAACATCAGCAATAGATCAGAAAAGTTTATTCAATTTCTGACATTAAATGCACTCTTAAATTTAGAGCCTTTAGAGGAAATTGTATTAAAAAAGAACCTTGGTCTGTACCCACAGCATAACTCCAAAAGTAAACTTCCCTCTTTATCTGCATAAAATATTGGTTGTCGTTAACTCACTTCAAAATAGAATGGATATTAAACTCCATATCCTCGAATTTAAACCTTCCAAAATATTGAACTGGGCATAGAAAATGCGTGTGTGAAAAGCATACGTATGGGACCTTTAATGATTCTTCAGGTATAAGAAATGTTCTTTCCAATAGTTTTATTGGAATCAACTGAATAGACCATAAAACAAAAAAATATTTTAAACTGTACAAATTCAAAGTTAACGTTCAGTGTGGCCCATGTATACTTTGAACTTTTGTGTATTTTAGTTTGGATTGGTAAAATATAAAAAACGGCTATGGTTTAAATAGACTGAGTTGCTACACGCACGGCGATCCCATAATGAGTACTTAAATATATTTATTTTATGTTCTTCATTGGTATTTTCCAACTGAAACATAAATCACAGAGAAATAATTTCGGTTTATGATCAAATATTCGGATGCTAGAATCTATCCCTATCCACTTTGTCATTTATTTCGTAATATATTGTGAACTGCATATATTTTATGGTCGTTTCAAGATTATTTACTACAACAATTTATTTACTTATTTAAATCTGACGTTACGTGCTAATTCACCATAAGACGCTTATCTGCGTGGGTAGCGGTCCTACTGAGAGACCTAACCTCACTTGACACTGACAGGCCATTAGCTAGCAGTCCGTCTGTCCGCCTTGTCTGTCCATCTGTTTCTGTGTGACTTCACAATTATTTGTGTTTAGACCTTCAGCAAGTGAATATTCACCAATTTTACAGATCAAAGTGTCAGATACACTCATAAATTACAATCGTATTTGTTTCATAAAATATTTAAAAAGTCTTCTGATGAAATATAATTCGACTTCCATGAAAAGTTTATTCAATAACGTGCATCACTCCTAAATAGGCAGTATACAGCATTTATGGTAACGCTTTTAAAATCATATAAGTATATAAAATACAAGACCGATATTAATATATGTGGAGATCTCATTGTGTTCCATACGACACATGTTCAGTAAAATATTAATACTAAATTAATATGAGAGGATAGAAATTACTTTAGCGATACTAATCCGTGTTTATTAATTCTAAATGTTATTATGTCTTGGTATTCTCAGTGAATAAAACTCTCACCTTCACGATAATATTTGTAGTTTGGATGTTTATAATTGTGTTTGAGTAAAATATACGCCTCAGTAAGAATGTGTTAGAATGAACAGCAATAATTCTCAACCTTAAAACCACTATGCCAACACTCTCAGTCCCACGTGAAGATTCTTAGTTTTGATATTTGTAATTGCGTTAGAGTAATATGGTTCTTATATATTAATATATATATTTTTGACTGAGGAAGAATTTGTTATATAGCAATAACTGTCAATCTAAAAACCACTATGCCACATAAATATTTTGAATTGTTAAATTTAATTTAGGAGGATAATAAACTGAATGCAGTCGGCATACTGTTTACCTCTTTCATGCCCTTTGAAGGACGAATTCCTTCTGACTCATATGTGAGACCTATTTCATGCCCTTTGAAGGACGAATTCCTTCTGACTCATATGTGAGACCTATTTCATTAGGGAGTCATTATTGTTAACCATTGCCTATTATTTACTGTGTGGACTCGTAAGAGTCCCGGTTATTTTTTCTGTTGAAAGATTGCGTTCTGTTGATGTGCTATATATTTGATAGTTTATCTCTGAGTCTAAACGTGCCTAATTAAACTATGTCCGTTTTTTGACACTTTTTCGTAATATATTTCTTTTGTTCTTCCTATTCGATACTCGCCGGCTTTAAGTTGTGTCACCTACAGAGTTCAAATACCGGAATAGGTGACCATTTGTGGTAGGCAAAGGTGTGTCTGCTTTACTGGATTTAGTCTAAAAAATCTGGCCATCTGTCACTTGGTCTGCCCTTACTGAACTCGTGCTTGGTCATTAATAATACATTATTGGGAGGACACACATTAAGGTAGGGCCCACAAACGTTTTGCTCTCTATCAGGGATTTGCAACTGCTCCTCTGCTCCCTCAACTGTGGATGGAATGTGGCGTCTGATTTCAGTCAATGATTTGGTAACATTAAATATATCTTTTGGAACAGTTTTAAATCAGAACATGGTATTTTTAAAAATCTTCACTGCCTAAGATTGTTAGTTTCAGCTACTTTAACTGACATATGCCCGGTACTTATTTTTATTATTGTATAAAGAGTGTATTTTTTGTTAATTTAGTTTTTTATTTGGAGCTTCCCGGCATTGCTAAATTCTAGATAAGGTAGAATTAGGCTGTTCTCTAGAGTTATATGACTGTATCTGTGCTACTTTTCTCAGTTTAAATGTCTCTTAATACAGCGTTTTCTAGAGTTTTTCATAGCTATATTTTGAATTTAAATAGATATGTACACTTTTTGCCACTAGTCATCACTCTTTGGATATGTTGTTTAGTGTAGTACCCCCTTAAAATAAATTTTTTTTAATTATGTGATGCCTCTCTCACTGGACTCAGGTGTTTCAAAATGTTCGGCAAGAAGGAGGCGTTTTACGGCTTTAGTATAGTAATTAATTTAAAAAATTAGACTTCTTTATATTAAACTAATAAGTTGGCTACAGCCGAAAATCACTCCACCCGCCAAATCCGTCAACCGCCAAAAGAGTTAGTTCTTCTCTCCTTTCTGGACAAATCATTAACTTCAGTAGACAAAGATAGAATGAAAGCTAATACAAATGTAATATCTCCTATGTCATCATAAGAATGTTCGGCCTCGTTCTTATGTTTTGTCGATTTGTCATGGTATTGACTTCTTCATACGACAAACATTTGGCACTATGATCTTTAAAAGGACAAGTTTGAAAACTTTTATCGTCTACCAATGAAATTATTTTGCCTAAAATCATGCAGTCAAAAGTCTTAAAGTTTCAGAAGAACATATGAGATAGTGCAGAGAATTCGAGGACTCGGTAGACTGTCTATATTGCCATAATGCGCAGTTGCTTCCTTGCTTGCAAAACAAATGAAAACTTTCTTGTAAGCGGGATGAAACGTGGATTTACTCAGCTCAATATTTCCATAAGGTATCTCTAATGAACCAGTTCATCGAACCAGAAATTTCAGGAAATAACGTTTGATCGTTGTCAAAAAAATGCTATCTTTGTTTCAGGCAAGTGAGTACATTCAATATACCAAATATCTGTAAAAGTTTAATTATTTTAGTTATAACAATGTAATATACCAAGATAATTCGGAATTTAAAATATTAATTTCAAACAATCAATCAAATGACTTTATTAGTATCATGTGAGTAATGTACCAAAATCGCGAATTTAACGCTATAATTTTAAAGTTTTACTGACACAAAATTTAATTTTATTAGTAATGATACATTTAAGAATTATCATATGTTGAGTAAAATTTGATGTTAATATATTAGGTGTGCTGAGTATACTATGTTTATTTACAGTCCAAACTATTGTTTAGAATTAAATTGGAACAAAGTATAATCTCTCGAGTTTCAAACACAAAAGTATTTTTCGTCATATTAAAAGTTCATTTATATTCATAGCTATTTTTTATTGTATTTCGTGTTGATAATATTTAGTAACTATAGCTGAGAAACTGCTTATTGAAAAAAATCGCACTACAACTTGAACCTAGAGTAAATACATTAGATACATGAATAACGTGCAAAATCTCATGAGAACTCTCCAAACATAAATTTCATTTTCTCAGATTTAGGACAATGAAGAGAAAAATAAAAAGCTTACAATATCAAAAGAAAGTGGTATCCAATCCTCTTACAGTAATTACCAAATTTCTTAATTTTTGCACCCACCAAAATGTCTAAAAAAATGAGCACACCTAACAATGTATTTTGTCATTATATAAAAGAGAAACGTTTATAGTAGGTTGTTATAAATAACGTGGAACATAAGAAGATGAATGAGCATAAGTCATATCTTTCAACTGATATATGTCTCATTATTCTACCATAACACTACTGGTGTAAGAGAGGTTTAATAATATTCCTATATAGAAGAATTGAAAGATGCCAAAATTTTGGTACATTAACTCTTTCAAAGCGACTCTAGATATATACGTCCAGGACAGCCAGATTAGTAGTAAGTTTTGCCCACAGCAGTCATGTGTTAAACTATGGTACATCACTAGTTACAAAATACGTTGTTAACTCATTCTCTGCGAGTCACTCCTGAGCAACTGTAAGGAGTGTCCTCTGTAGTCAATGTGTTAAGCTGTGATTCATCACTAGTTACATAATACGTTGTTAACTCATTAACTGTGACTCTATTTATATACTGACATTAGGACAGCCGGAGTAGCTGTAAGGAGTGTCCACTGTAGTCAATGTGTTAAGCTTTGATACATCATTAGTTACAAAATGCGTTGTTAACTCATCCACTGCGTGTCTATTTATATACTGAGATTAGGACAGCCGGAGTAGTTTTAAGGAGTGTCCACTGTTGTCAATGTGTTAAGCTATGATACATCACTAGTTACAAAATACGTTGTTAACTCATTAACTGTGACTCTATTTATATACTGACATTAGGACAGCCGGAGTAGTTGTAAGGAGTGTCCACTGTTGTCAATTTGTTAAGCTATGATACATCACTAGTTACAAAATACGTTGTTAACTCATTAACTGTGACTCTATTTATATACTGACATTAGGACAGCCGGAGTAGTTGTAAGGAGTGTCCACTGTTGTCAATGTGTTAAGCTATGATACATCACTAGTTACAAAATACGTTGTTAACTCATCCACTGCGAGTCTATTTATATACTGAGATTAGGACAGCCGGAGTGTCCACTGTTGTCAATGTGTTAAGCTATGATACATCACTAGTAACAAAATACGTTGTTAACTCATCCACTGCGACTCTATTTATATACTGACATTAGGACAGCCGGAGTAGTTGTAAGGAGTGTCCACTGTTGTCAATGTGTTAAGCTATGATACATCACTAGTTACAAAATACGTTGTTAACTCATCCACTGCGAGTCTATTTATATACTGAGATTAGGACAGCCGGAGTGTCCACTGTTGTCAATGTGTTAAGCTATGATACATCACTAGTTACAAAATACGTTGTTAACTCATCCACTGCGAGTCTATTTATATACTGAGATTAGGACAGCCGGAGTGTCCACTGTTGTCAATGTGTTAAGCTATGATACATCACTAGTTACATAATACGTTGTTAACTCATTAACTGTGACTCTATTTATATACTGACATTAGGACAGCCGGAGTAGTTGTAAGGAGTGTCCACTGTTGTCAATGTGTTAAGCTATGATACATCACTAGTTACAAAATACGTTGTTAACTCATCCAATGCGAGTCTATTTATATACTATTTGCCTGAGTAGCTGTAAGGAGTGTCCACTGTAGTCAATGTGTTAAGCCGTGATTCATCACTATTTACATAATACGTTTTTAACTCATTAACTGTGACTCTATTTATATACTGACTTTAGGACAGCCGGAGTAGCTGTAAGGAGTGTCCACTGTAGTCAATGTGTTAAGCTGTGATTCATCACTAGTTACATAATACGTTCTTAACTCATTAACTGTGACTCTATTTATATACTGACATTAGGACAGCCGGAGTAGCTGTAAGGAGTGTCCACTGTAGTCAACGTGTTAAGTTGTGATACATCACTAGTTACATAATACGTTGTTAACTCATTAACTGTGACTCTATTTATATACTGACATTAGGACAGCTGGAGTAGTTTTAAGGTGTTTCCACAGCAGTAAATGTTATTAACAGTTGTTATAAAAGGTTTAATATGTTTGGTTTCATTAAAATGCAGATAACAATGGAGTTTAGGATAGCTGCGTGAACTACCATTTCACCTGACTCTCCACTTCAGCAAAGTTTGTACAAGACACATCAGACCCTAACATGAATGATGCTGAGTTAGTCAGTTCAGGGCTCTAATTGGCAGCAGAACTGCTCGACGTTTGAGCGATGTTGAACAAATATCAAATGTTAAACCAGAGGTACAGATATTCAATTCATGTGCGTGAAATATGTATAATATTGAAACATATTCTATGTTGCATAATGTTTTATATCATGGCGTAAAATTTACATTACTAAATCTTGTTGTACGGTTCGTTTCTTTTAACATACGCTATAAAATTTCCTGCACAAAAGTATTGTGATTTAAGAAGAAATAATTTTTTTCTTTAAACATTCATATGAATAAACATGAAATGGTCATGGAAATAAAACTGTAATGGATATCAGTAGTTTTAAGATAAAGCTAAATAGAATCCGAGAAATATTTATAGCTTGTCATTTATTTCTGTTATCTAGGCCTAAATTTTAAGAAATCAACCCCAATTATTGTTTCAAAAACACACACACACACACACACACACATATATATATATATATATATATATATATATATATATATATATATATATATATATTATATATATATAAGTAGATAATAATATGGGGTTCCTGGCGCACTTTCGGAGCCGACCGAAAAGCAATGTAAAATACTGTTCAATGTACCATAAAGGAAGCTGAGAAATAACACAGCAAATCTCAATGAAAAATTAACCGAATCTACAGTCGTTCGTCTCCAAAAGCGATCGGTACATTACTATCTACTCTGTGGAATGAAAAATTAACCGAATCTGAGCTTCTACTTTCTTAAGCTGTGCTTTGTAAAATGTTGTCAAATCTGCTACGAATAAAGGAAAAATCTTCAATGACAGTCGAGGTGTGCTACTACAGACCGACCATCACGATAATCGCTTCGCCTGCGTCATACCCGTAGTGATATCACGCCGTGAGAGGCGCAATCGTTGGTTTACAAGCACCATTTAGTTAAATAAATTTTTCTATCTAAATGGAGCGCGATAAAATATCATGTCCGTTCTGCAAAATAGAAATTTTAAGAAAAAACTATGATCGCCATTATAATTCTAAAAGTCATGAAAAAAACAAGCAAATTTACAATAATGAACTAAATTATTTAAGACAGTGGGCTAGAGAAAATAAAATTGCCGATCACGAAAACATGTTTAATATTGAGAAATTACGTGAATTAAAGAGAAATTTCAAAGTTGAAAAGAAAAATCTCGACCTATTTAATGATGAAAAACTTCATTCAATAGCTGAAAAGTTGGCTATCGGTACTAACGATAAAACCAAGTCTGAAATGATCGAAGAAATTGATAAAACTCTTAAAGTAAAATCCGAAAATATCATTGATGTAGAAGTTTTATCCTCAATACACGGTCTTTTCAAGCAATACATTTTAACAAACTTGAACGACAATTCCATGTCAATTTACAAGTATCTATCAATTATGCGGTCAGAAATTAAAAGTTTAATCGAGAAATTTCAAGAAAATGTTAAAAATATGAAGGGCTATCTCTCTTTGGAATGTGAATACGAACGAACTTTAGTGAATGGTGAACCGCAAACATGTCTAATGTATTTTACTATCAAAGCAGACGAAATCTTTGACGTAAACGACTTTATTACTAAGCAATTTAATAAATTAACACATCGAGAACAAACGAATAATCCAAATAAAGGTTCCGGATGGACATTTAAAAGTTGTAAACAACTAGTTTTGAGCCTTAACAAACACGAAATGATGAATGCAGGATCATACATCGATTTACCAAAGAATATCAAAGATAAAAAAGCTTGTATAAATATAAAAAATAGAGATGATTTTTGCTTTATTTACTCAATAAGATGTGCTATTGAAAAACCAGAAAGAGACTGTGAACGTGTAAAGCAATACGAAAAATTTGTGAATGACGAAATATTTTCAGGTTTTGAGTATCCAATGTCTCTGAAAGATATACAAATATTTGAAAAACGAAGCTACAATTCCAAGTATAAGTATCCAACAATGTCTATCAATGTCTACAGTTTTGATGAAAATATTAACATTGTTCCGTTACAAATTTCTGAAAAATATGACGCTGAAACAAACATTGATTTATTGTATGTTAAACAAGATGATAAATCTCATTATGTTTTGATAACCGATTTAAATAAGCTTGTTTCTTCGCAGTTGTCTAAACATAAAGAAAGAAAATTTTTGTGTAGAAGATGTTTAAGCCATTTTTACAAATCTGGAGATTTAACAGATCACTTAGAAATTTGTAAAAATCATGAAGTTTGTAAGCCAATTATGCCATTTCCAGGTCAAACAACTAAATTTACTAATTATCAAAAGAAATTTAACCATCCGTACGTAATTTATATGGACTTTGAGAGCATATTGGAAAAGATTCCGACATGTAAGAACAATCCAGAAAGATCAACTACAACCAAGATTCAGAGGCACATTCCTTATGGTTTTACTCTATATTTAGTGTCGAATGTGACCAATCGCATGTACAAACCGATATGTTATCGTGCCAAAAATGAAGAAGATTTGAAAAAACGTCCCGACAAAATTGTTTGAAGAACTCAATAAATTATCGAAATACATAGCGAAAAAATATAATTCTAAGAACATGAAACCTATGAAATTGACAGAAGAAGAAGAAATTTCGTATCAAAATTCAAACGTTTGTCATATCTGTGAATGGTCTGCTTATGATGTTGGGTCAATTCAGTATGGTTTTACTCCTGATAGTTGGAAAGATAAGAGTTATAATAAAGTGAGAGATCATTGTCATTTAACCGGCAAGTTTCGAGGCGCAGCTCATGCATGTTGCAATCTAAATTTGAAATTTCCTCAGAATATTCCCGTTTTCTGCCACAATATGTCGAATTACGATACTCATTTGTACATAAAAGAATTGGTTAAACAGTACGGTAATGTTGATTTGATTGCAAACACCGATGAAAAATATATAAATTATTCTGTAAATTCAGGATATGGATATGAATTCGAAGGTGATAAGCCAAGAAAATTCATCAAGTTTTCGTTCGTAGACACGTTCAGATTCATGGCCTCGTCTATAGAAAAGTTAGCTAAAAATCTAAAGAAAGAAGGCTTCAAACATACAAATCATTTTATACAAGATGGACGAATATTGAACGCAATTCTAGAAAGACAACCAAATGACGAAGAAGAAATCTTTAAAATTCTATCTGGAAAAGGTATATTTCCTTACGAATTTATCGATAGTATTGAAAAACTTGATTACACAGAAGAGCTGAAAATTCAAGATTTCTATTCACTTTTGACAGACGAGAGCATATCTGAGAAAGATTATCAACACTACTTGAGCGTTTGGAACAAATTAAAAGAGAAAAATCTTGGAAATTACTCTGATTTGTACAATATCCAAGATGTTTTATTGCTTGCTGATATATTCGAAAATTTCAGAAACATTTGCCTTAATTGTTATAAACTCGATCCGGCACACTATCTAACAGCTCCCAGTCTTGCATGGGATGCTATGTTAAAATTAACGAAGATAGAATTACAATTAATTAGTGATTATAATATGTATTTGATGATCGAAAAAGGTATTCGCGGAGGCATTTCTCAGTGTATTAAACGATATGTGAAAGCAAATAACAAATATTTAAAAGATTTTGATAAGACAAAGCCCGAAAACTATTTACTCTATCTCGATGCAAACAACCTTTATGGGTATGGTCTTATGCAAAAACTGCCGTTTAGTGATATCAAGTGGATGGATCCTAAAACGTATACAAAAGAAGAGTGGCAAGAAACAATTTTAGAACTCACTGGTGACGAAAACTATGGCTATATTCTTGAAGTCGATCTTGGATATCCAACGAATTTACACGAACATCACAAGGATTTACCTCTTGCTCCAGAACATTTTAAAAACAAACTTTGCACAACTCTACTGGATAAAACTGAATACGTTGTTCATTCGAGAAATTTGAAGTTCTATTTGGAACAAGGTATGATTTTGAAACATGTGAATAGAGTTATTGCATTCGATCAGAAGCCTTTTATGAAAGAATACATTGATTTTAACACAAACATGAGAACCAAAGCTACAAGCGACTTTGAAAAGGACTTTTATAAGCTGATGAACAACTCAGTTTTTGGAAAATCTATGGAAAATGTGAGAAACAGATGTGATATTAAGCTTGTAAATGAAGAATTTTCAATGAAACAAGCTAAGAAAACGAACTTCAAAAGCTTCACTATCTTTGACGACAACTGTATAGCGAGTCACATGTACAAACAAAAGGTTAAATTTAACAAACCGATTTACATAGGATTTTCAGTTCTCGACCTCTCAAAATTGCTAATGTACGAGTTTTATTACAACAAATTAAAGAAGTTTGATCCAGATTTGAATCTGTGTTACATGGATACAGACAGTTATTTTCTAGAATTGAAACGAGATCCTTTTAAAATTATTAAAGAAAATATAGATGACTTTGATACAAGTGATTATCCAAAAGATCATGAATGTTTCACTACTAAAAATAAGAAGGTAATAGGGAAATTCAAAGATGAGTTAAATAGCGAAGTTTTAGAAGAATTTTGTGGTTTAAGGTCTAAGATGTACTCGTACAAATATCTAGATAAAAACCCAGTTAGGTGTAAAGGAATTAAGAGAAGCGTTGTAAATAAAACAATAAATATCGAAAACTTGAAGAGATGTTTGTTCGAAGATAAAGAAGAATTTAGGGAGATGACAGTCATCAAAAGTTATAAACATGAGTTGTACACTGTTACCATAAACAAGCTGGCACTGAACGCTAAAGATGATAAGAGAATTGTCCTAGAAAATAAGATCGATACAGTACCGTATGGATATAAAACTGATATATTAGACGAATTAAATAAACTTGGAAACTTTGATATGTAAATGGAAGATGATTTAATTCACTGTCACAAGTGTAAAAAGAAAACGAAAAATATAGATTCAAAAATCGTTCAAACTCAAAATGGATTGTATAGAATTGCTGCAAAATGTTCAAAATGTAAGACAAACAAGAGTAAGTTTATAAAGAATCCAAATCCAAAACCTGTTAAGCAAGAATTGAAGACTAAAGATGAGATAGAGATTGAAGCTCGAGAAATTCATGCACCAGTACGAAAAAAGTTTAAAAAGAGAAAAATTATAACATTAGGAATTGACGATTTATGGGCAGCAGATTTAGTTATAATGTCTAACTATTCAGATCAAAATGATGGATTTAAGTATATGTTAAATGTTATTGATACTTTCTCAAAATATGCTTGGTCAAGAGCTATCAAAAGAAAAAACGGCAAGGATATTTCAAAAGCTTTCGAAGATATAGTAAAAGATGCCATAAGGATCAATCACAAACCTCCTAACCTACTTCATACAGATAAGGGCTTAGAGTTTAAAAATAAAGAATTTAACGATGTTTTGAGAAAATACAACATTAAGATTTATCATACTGAAAATGAAGAGAAATCAAGTATTGTAGAGAGATATAACAGAACTCAAAATGAGAGAATGAAAGTAATTTTTGAGATTAATAAAAACTTTAAATGGATCGATATTCTTCAAAAAATCGTAAACAATTATAACGATACAGTTCACAGCACAATCAAAATGAAACCGAAAGACGTAGATAAGGATGCAGAAAAGGAGTTATTAGAGACCGTTTTCAAGTATGTTCCACCTGAAATTCACACGAAAACTAAATTTAAAGTCAATGATCATGTAAGAATTGTTAGTAAAAAACAAACATTTTCGAAAAAATATAAGAACAATTGGTCAAGAGAAATCTTTGTGATTTATCAAATTAATAACACAGATCCTGTAACTTATAGTATAAAAGATTTAAATAATGAAGAAATAACCGGAAAGTTTTATGAATATGAATTGAAGAAGTCAAAACTGTAATATAAATTTTCTATATATAAATGGCGCATCAAAAGAAATGTACAAAGTGCAAAGAATTTAAAGATTTAAATGAATTTTATAAAGATAAAAATAGGAAAGATGGAATGCATTATAATTGCAAAGATTGTGAAAGGGAATATCATAAAGAATTATATGATAAAATAGAAAAATTAACTTTGGAAGATAAAGAATGTCTTAAATGTAAAGAAACTAAAAAAATTTCAGAGTTTAATAGTGATCACTATAGTAGAGATAAGAAAGACTCATATTGTAAAGATTGTGTAAAGAAGAATCTTCATAGATTATATTATGAAGATACTCAATGTGAATGTGGAAGAACTATAAAATGGTTAAATAATTATCAAAAACATTTACAAACAAAATATCATAAGTTAAGAGTTTAACATTTTCATCGTGTAATAATTTTTTCTATATAAATGGAGTCTCAATAGAAATGTACAAAGTGTCAAGAAGAGAATAGAAAAGACTGTTATTGTAAGGAATTATACGTTAAAATGAACAAATTAACTTTAGAAGAGAAAAAGTGTTACTTTTGTAAAGAAATTAAAAATATTTCTGAATTTAATAACTGGCAGTATAGTAAAGATAGAAAAGATGCTTTTTGCAAAGATTGTGCTAAAAAAATTTTCAGCGAAAGTTATAAAAACGAAATGCCTTGTGAATATGAAAAAAGAATTCTACAATGGTTTACCTAGTTATGCTAAACATTTACAAACAAAATATCATAATTCGAGAGTTTAACATTTTCATCGTGTAATTTAGATATTCTATAAATCAGTCGAGATTCTGCCATATTTGTAGTAAAATGATTTCCGTTGTATAAAATATTCAAAGATTCTTTCATTTGGTTGTAGAGATTGATAGAATTTGGTTCGTCATCAATGAACAAAATCTCTAATTCAGGATAATTTATTTTTAGATGTTTTAATCGGTTTGGTATTTCTCGTTTCTGAGCTCTGATAACGTAATAAGGATATTCCCACATGTGATTCTTCTTAATTAACACAAAAACATGGTGTTTTTTCTTATCAAAATCTTTACATACCATATCTCTCTTCATTAATTCCATTCGCAATTCTTGATTCTCTATTTTCAATGATTTCATTTCATCTTTAATTTGTAACTGTTTTATTTCATCTTTTAACTGCTTATTTTCGTTTTCAAGTTTGTACTCGCCATATTTTCTAATACTCGGTAAAACTTCTTCTAAAAACCCAATTTTGAAACGTTTCTGCAATCTTCATTTTAGATTTCAGTATTAAAGAATATATGCCTGGTTCATTGATGAAAATAGTGTCTGGATGTAATTTTTGTAAGAGTCGCGATTCGATACCCTTGTCAGAATCTATGTTTTCAAAGCTTTTTTTGTATTTTTCTTTAACATGATCTATGATAGCTTGTCTCGTATTTTTAAATTCCAATATTTCTGCAACATCTTTAGCCTTAAACCAAAATTCATTATTTTCGTCAACAATTGTAAAGATATGTTTGCTTTTAAATCTAAGTTGATTATTGAGTAGGTCTACAACTGACTCCATTTAGATAGAAAAGAAATTTAACTAGTAATTTTTATTTCAGTATAAAGTCCAGATTCATTGATAAAAACAGGGTCAGGATGAAGATTGTTAAGGGGCCATTCGAATAGCCCCTTGTTTTTTAAGTAAAAATATTGAATTTTGTCATCATCATCAACTCATTTTTATTCCTTTTTCAATCTTAAATATATTGTTGTTTTACTCTCATTATTTAATAAATTTCCCTCAGAGTCTTGAATAGTCAGAACGATTTTTTGAATTCTTTTAATATTTTTTCTAATTGGAATATAATCGATTTCATTCGGTTTTTCACTAATTTTTGATCCATAAGCAACATTTGGAAAAAAAGTGTACAAAATTTCAGATTCTTTGTGAAGATGTTCGGTATGATTTTCAAAACTAGGTTCAACGAGATTGCAGTGCACTTCAATTACATCGAACGGTCTAAATTTTGGCGTTTTATTTCCTAAATATACCTGATTTGGCTCAATAGTTTCTTGAACAAACCCTAACAAATCTACAATAATTGCTGAAAACATTATTCTTACTGGTGATTTTATTTGAATTTTATTAGAGAGATAATGTTTTTGCATTTCAAACTTGTTTTCGTCAAAGTTTAAAGATTTATCTGATTGTTTGAATGTTTTCAGATAATTTTTAAGGGAATTTTTTATTTGATCGAAAGTATAATATCCTTTGTTTAAACCATAATATTTTGTTATGTTCTTCTCACTAAATCCTATACAATAAGGAGAACTTTCACTAATATTTATTACAAAATTGTCAGAATAAAAACCGCTTAAACCGATAAAATAATTTGATTCTTCCTCTAAGTGTATAGGATGTTCCAAGTTTAAAACTAATTTAGAGCTTTCTGAAGTCAACTTGAACAGCTTCATTTTCGCAAGCGTTGCTTCAAGATGAAAATCTTCTATTTAAATGGAGAAATTTTTAAAGCAAAAAGATCAGATAAAACTTCAAACGTTTGAAGAAAATAAGAAAGATCAACCAATCAGATTGTTAATTGTTGGTTCAAGTGGATGTGGAAAAACAACTTTATTATTGAATTTTATCTACAATAGGTTGATTCCTTATTCCAATTTGTATGTTTTTAGTAAATCTTTAGAACAAGACGCCTATAAAAAATTACAAGAAAGATTTGAAAATATTGAGAAAAACTTAAACAAAAAAATATCATATTTTTATAATGCTTCCGAGGACATAGTTCCATTAAGCGAATGTAAACCCAATTCGTTAATCGTTTTTGATGATTGTATTTTAGAAAATCAAGACGTTATTAAGGAATATTTCGTAATGTCCCGTCACAAAAACATATCTTGTATCTATCTTTCCCAATGCTTTTCAAAGGTTGATAAACAAGTTATTAGAAATAATTTGAATATGTTGTGTGTTTTTAAGCAAGACGATCACTATTCGAGAAAGATTTACAACAATTATGTGGGATCTGATATGAGTTTTAACCACTTTAATGAATTATGTGATAAAATTTGGAAAGAAGACTATGGATTTTTAACTATTAATTTAACTTTGAAGCCTAAAAATGGTAAATATTTGAATAAATTTTCTAATATAAACGTGTGATAATCTAGTTGTTTTCATGTTTTTACGTTCACGTTTACGTTTCGTGTTCTCGTTTTTACGTTCCACGTTCACGTTCCACGTTCACGTTCATGTTTCACGTTCATGTTTCACGTTCATGTTTCACGTTCATGTTTCACGTTCGTGTTTACGTTTCACGTTCATGTTTTACGTTCGTGTTTACGTTTCACGTTCGTGTTTCACGTTTCCACGTTCACGTTTTACGTTCCACGTTCACGTTTTTACGTTCCACGTTTCAAAATTTTCCTAAATAAATGGCGAACGTAACTTCAGAAGAAGCAAAAAAACTTGATCAAATAGAAAAGAAATTAATCAAAGAATTTAAAGAACAGATTCGAATTGATGAAAAAGAACAAGAATTTATTCAAAAAATTAATCAACCTGTAACATCTGCAATAAAAAATGTTGAGGGCAAAATTGAAAATGTTTTAAGCGATAATCAAAATTTGATGAATTTGGTTCCAGTTGTACGACAATTTGCTGATATTTCGATACCAGAATCTGAGTTTGAATTGCCAAAATTACCATCTTCAACACCATTTAGACCTCGAATCATTGAAGACTCTACTATAGTTGAACCAATAAGTCCTGGAACAACGGATATAATAATTGGTGAAATTGGTAAAAAATTTCTTCCTAGAGCAAAGGATGATAAATTTGGTTTGTATTGGGACAGAAAAAAGAAAAGTTTTATGATTGGAAATTTGCCCGTGAATTTTGAGCATAATGATATCATTATTAATGAAAAAACATATGATGGAACTCAAGGTTTATGGAGATTATTAACAGGCACTGATGTTCCAAAAGACGGTTTATATTCTGAAGAAGACTTGAAAAAGTATACAGAAATTTTATGGAAATCTGATTCAATTTACAAAAATAATGATCCATCAACTAAGAAACCAAAGTCAAGTAAAGGTAAAAAATATCTCAATTTGATTAAAACCAATTTGGGAAAAACGAATCGAAGGATCAGGTGTAAGAAAATACAGTGATAATAAGATTGAGTACAGATATATCGACGATTTGACAAAACTCGATGGAATTATAAATTATATTTATGCTCAAGAGAAGGCTGGAAACAACAATTTTTTGAACGAAAAGAAAGCGATTAAAGATTTTATTTCGAACAAACTTGATGAAATGATTGAAAAACCTGATGGAATTAAATATTTGAAACGAGTTTTGCCGTCAATAAGTTCATCTATGATTGAGGGTAGTGGACTTTTGAATGATTTTATCAACAATTTACCTTTTGAATTACACGTACCAACTTATCAGTATCTGGGGCCTGGCACAAAACTAGAAAAAAGACTAAAAAGAGGAGATACTGGTATAAATAAATTAGATCAAGCTGCTATGGAACACGATATTTTTTATGCAAAACATAGAGACACAAATTCCAGACATATCGCAGATAAAGTTTTGCAAGATAAGGCAATGGATGGATTTTTATCAAAAGATGCTAGTTTAGGTGAAAGATTTGTTGCGCTTCCAACAGCTGGAGCAATGTTTTTGAAGAGAAAACTAGGAATGGGAATCGAAGAGAACTTGAAATTTTAACTATATAAATGGAGGTGAACGTAAACTTCAGCAAAAATCAGAAAGAAAAAATAAAATCCGCTTTTAAGAAGAAAATACCCGTTAGTATTCAATTTAAAATAGATCAACTAAAAAATGGCGAAGATAAGATATTTTTAACAAATAGACAATACAATAAACTCGAAAAACATAAGAAAAACAATAAAGGAACCAGAATAGAATTTTCTTATAATCAGTTGAAAGAACTCAAAAATGGTGGACTTTTGAAAGATTTATTAGATTTTGGAGAAAATATTCCAGTTGTTAAAAATGTTGTTCCTTATGTTCGTAAAGCTGCTCCAATCGTTAAAAAGGATGTGATTCCTATTGTTCGAAACATTTTAAATTGGTTAGATAAAGAGTTGGAAGATGTTACAGGATCTGGATTAGATGAAAAAACTTTGAATTACGTGAAATCAAACATTGAAAAAAAAATTTAAACCTTTAACATTCGGGGAATTGGAAGAAATCTGCAAAAATATTAAACATTTTAGAGGAATCTTCATGAGAGATACATTACCTGAAAAAGTTAAGAAATTTGAATGTGGAATTGTGAATTTAGACTCGATTATGGGAAGTGGAACACATTGGATTTGCTATTATAAAAATGATAAGATTGCGTTTTATTTTGATTCGTATGGAAGAATTGAGGACAAACCACCTATAGAATTGATTAAATATTTGAAAAAATCAAGCGTCTACTACAATGATTCTCAGATTCAAGACTATAAAGATCCCCCAATTTGTGGTCATTTATGTGTTTTTGTTTTGAATGAACTGAGTACTGGTAAAGATTTTAAAGAAGTTGTCAACAAATTATTGCTTAATAAATATGGATTCACGAAATATTTTTGACGTATTTGGAACACAAATTATTCAAAATGAAGATAATAGTTTGAATTTTGATAGTTTGAGGAATGAGTTTGATAACAAATTAGAAAATTTATTACAAAACCTTCCAGATTCAGATATGTTTGCTGTCGAGATTGAAGATTTTAAAGCAGAATATGATAACAAACTTGCAAATTTCATGAGTTCAAATGAAGTTGCTGATAAAATAAAAACATTGGAAAAAGAAGTTGATGATGGTGTAAAAAAATTATTTACCAATTTAATGTCTCACATCGAAAAAGCTGATGAAATTACTGAAGCGATCAAAGTTGAAAAGAATTATGTTAGTTTGGCTAATAAAAAAAGAATTGTCGGTGTTCGACCTGGTATTGACAAACATGATGTTGTTGTTAAAGAACAAATTTTAAAACCTCTAAAATTATCAGAAAACATCGATATTGTTGATTTACATGATCCGAATGTTAAAAATGCCTTAGATTTTAAAGGAAAAAGAATTAGCGGTGTTAGTAAAGGAATTAATCCATTTGATGTTGTTGTAATGATTCAATTAGAAGATCCTATTAAAATGTTTAATGAACTAAAACAAAATTATGAGAATCATAAACAGCATGTTAAAGATTTTACAACAGAAGTCTATGAAAAACTTGATGAAAGAAGTAAAAGATCTATAGAAAATTGTGATGAAAAATTTACAAATTTTGAGGAAAATTTCAATCTATATAAAGGCAATCTTTATGGAAAAATAACAAACTTTTTGGAAGATTTCGCTAAATTTCAAGAGGGTTTTAATGAAACCGATAGAAAAAATGGTGAAGTTTTTAAAAGAGTAGTTACTAATCAATCTTTACTTCATGATAAATTAATTAAACTAGAAGAAAACTTTGGCGAAATTAATGAAAAAGTTATAAAAAATAAGCAGTCTTTTGATAAGTTTAGTTTAGATGCCACAAAAACTTTTGAGAATATTGATCATAAACTCGTTGAATACAACGATTTATATCTCGATAAAGTAAATAAACTAGAAGAAAACTTTAATAAATTTAAAGAAGATGTCGATAAAACTTTTGAAAACATCGACAACAGATTTAATGGAGTAGGTGGTTACGATGACTAATTTTCCTTATATAAATGGCGCTCATATATTGTGTGAGATGTAAAGAGAAAACTGCCACAAACGATATAAAATACTATGCAAACATTAACGGAGTTAAAAGAATTTCGGGAAAATGTGCTGAATGTAACGCTAAAAAGAGCCAATTTATAAAAACTTGATTTTGAAATTTTTTCTTAATAAATAGAGATGGCGGGACATTACAGTGCTTTCGATCTTTTTATCATGCAACACGAAAGAGATTTGAAAAAAGAACATTGGGATGACATTTCTCAAAAATATGAATTATCCGAAGATATGATGAGATTATACGTAAACAAATTGAATTGGTATAACATTGCTAAATATCAAACTTTATCATCAGAGTTCATTCAAGAAAATATACATTATCAATTAAAAGATCATATGTCTGTTCTTTGTCTCTATCAACACTTGAGTATAAAGTTTTTGGATGAAAATAAAGATACAGTTGATTGGAACAATATTATAGATAGCGGTTACTATCCTGTGCAAATTTTATTGAAATATGTGACCGAGATCGCAAAATTTAAGGAAGAGAATCCTGAATATGACGAAGTAGATCATTAAAAATGACTCTAATCTTTTTAATTATTTTACTAAAATTTATATCTTTTCTTATAAAAACGTACATTAGATCGATGAAAAAATGATACATGATGTTTAAAATTTCTAAATTTTCTCTTATTAAATGGCGGACTACAGAAAATATGCTAGTGATATTGAAAGGGCGGAGTTTAAAAATTTCTATCCAATTAGTAAACAACATTTGAATGAACCGAATAAAAGAACTGAGTTTAAAATTGATTTTGGAGATAACTTTTGCTCGTCTAACTTCCAGTTTTATATTTCTGGAACTTTAACAAAACAAGATGGTCAAGCATATCTTGGAACTGATAATGTTAGATTAATCGATAATTTTATACCGTTTTTATTTTCTAAGATTGAAGTAAGAAAACACAATAAATTGATAGAAGAAGTCGAAAACTGTGGCCAATTAAGCACAATTAAAGGAACTATTTCGTATTCAAAAAGTGATGTTATTTCTCAAACTTCTAATGGCTTTGAATCAGATTTTAAATTTGGTGTTTTTGAAGCAGCTGGAAATTTATCTCATTTTGGATTAGGATTTTTTGAAAATGTTACTATTCCGATCTATAAAGGAGGATTTTATCTAAGTTTTATAAGAGCAGAAGACGATGATGCGATTCTGAAGACTGCAACTGGAAATGTTATGCCTGTTGATGGAAAAATAACAATTCCAGATTTTTTTATTAGAGTTCCAATGATTGATTATAAAACCACGAGTAAAATTAGGTTGATTGATGAAATTACAAAAAGTCAAAACATTATGTTTAATTTTCTAGATTGGCAATGTATTGAACAAAAAGGTATTTCCGGAACAACTTATTCGTTCGATATCACAAATATTTATAGAAATATCTTCAATCCCAAGTTCGTTATCATAGGTTTTCAAACAGATAGACAGAATAATCAAGAAAAAAATCCTTCAAAGTTTGATAGTTTGGATGTAAAAAATATCAGAGTAAAATTGAACGGTTCTTATTATCCAGATGAATTACAAAATTTAAACATTTCAGGAGGTCTTTTCAGAATCATGTATCAGATGTATCAAGATTTTAAGAAAGTTTACTGTAATAATAAGGAAATGTATTACAATCCTAAAGAATTTTTAGCGAATAGACCTATTTATGTCATTGATACAACAAAGAGTTTGACAAATATTTCTGGTTCAAAGAACGATATAATTATCAATATGGATTTTCAAAAAGCTGTTACAAACTCGACATGTTATGTGGTTGTGGTTTCTGAGAAATTTTTAGCCTATGATGTGATTAAGAACGATATTAGAGAAATTCAGTAAAAATCGCGTTATTCGTCGGATAGTTTTAAAACTTTACAGAATTGTTAAAGACATTGATAAAAGTATACATTTTAAATTGCATTAAAAAATTTTGAAAAATAGGGATGATATTAGGAAAAAAACTATTTCAAGGTCATGGACCGGAAGTGGTGATTTAAAAAAATACTTTAATATTTACTGATCCTATATACCAAATTTCATCAAAAAAGCTCCAATAGTTCTCGAGATATAAGAGTTTAAAGATAAGGGATGATTGGGGTAGATTTTGAAAATTTTGTTATTTTCATGAAATTTTAAGTTGAACTCGCTTGTTTTTGAAGTTTCAGATTTTTCCGATAAAATTTTTTATTTTTCTTTGAATATTAAGAAATAGGGGATGATTTCACCCTTATGGATAAGTTAAGTCGAAAGAGTTAAGTATTTACTATATGTGTACCAAATTTCGTTAAAATCGGTTGAGTGGTTTTTGAACAACAAGGTTTGAAAGAAATATTGATATATACTTATTTAATATACATTGGAAACTATAACAGTTCTAGGGAATTGAGATATTTCATTTTAACATGTTGGTAACACTACATCTCGTCTTCATCTCTTGCTGGGCGTTGGCCACGTATAGTCAGTCATGCTTGATCCTCCTCTATTTTAACGAAATTTAACAAGATATATCATCAATTAGAAGATTCTAATGTATTTGCAAGTTGAAGAAAGAAGATATAGACTTTATATGAAGTAAGAAGATTGTGTGATGTTCTGTGTTTCTTGTTAAAAGTGAAGTGAAGTGTTCCACTGGGCGTTGCCATTCATAGTGTTATTATATTTTATAAGTTACTTTTATATTTGGGACTCGAAGAAAGACGTTACAAGAAGATTGTGAATTTGTGTAGACATTCTAAACTGTGATAAAACATTGTGTGAAAATAGTGATGTAAAGTGTTCATTTGTAATACAGAATTAAGTGTTTTTACAGTGATTTCATTGTCTCACACGGCGTGAGAAAAGCAAGGTCATTGTTTGGTGTCACTACTGTCCTTGTACCACACACGGCGTGTGCAAAGCAAGGTCAAGCGTTAGTGACACAAACGCCTCTCACATGTTTCAATAAAATGAGATTCGAGGTCAAGCGTTAGTGGTACAAACGCTCTCAGCAGACGTCACAAATCTAGAGTTGATTGAAATAAAACATATGATACCTTTCTTCTTATCCCATTCCCAATTTCTTAGAAGTTAAGTAGATATCGCAAAAACACGCACACTAACAACACTCATTTTGTATGTCTTTCATTATATCGTATTGAATTGCTGAATGACAAACGTTTCTCTTTTCTTCGTCAGAATCACACACACACAATATATCTGTTTCGTAAATGTTTTTTCCATATAATTTATCCCAATCTACAACAAAAGCGTGATCTCTTATAAATTCCTTTGATAAATCTTGTTGTTTACAAAGACTTGTTAAAAAACTAGCTGTTTTCATATTCCTTGGCCAGTATGGATATTGTCTTCTCAACATTTCAACAAATAAACAATGAAATTTAGCATAAAAGCGATGAAAAATGTCAGATTGTTGGTGTTTTAGTTTATTTTGTAAAAATCGGAATATTTTTCTTATTTTTCTATTATTTAATTTAAAATCTCCTATTACATTTAACATATTTATACTATCTAAGTTGTCTGTAATAAATTGCATTGAACACTTTTTAGTACTTAAAAGTTCTCTGAATTCGTTTTCATTTAAGGATTCGTTTTCACTTAAGGAAAATATCAACATTTGTTTAACATATTTAGGTAATTCAAAGAAGTCTTTATAACTATTTCCTGTGGTAAGTTCTTTAAATGCTAGAAACTGAAGTGATTTTGGAGAGTTCATGTTGTTTGGTGACTATTTAGTAGAAAAGTTTTTTATTTAAGAAAAATAATTTGCTAAATTCATATTATTCTCTTTCATTCCTTCTAAAACTTCAAAAATATACTCTTTCGCTGATGAAAAATCTCGATTTCTTCCGGAATAATCTTTGTAATCATATACAAAATATCCTAAATAGTTGAATAATAGAATAAAATCATTTCTCTTTATCTCGGTAGTTGAAATATAAACATAAACATTTGCGCTGAAAAATTTATATCTCGGCAGACTTAGTTCCATAATCTCCATTTATAAAAAAATCTTTTTGTTTAAATGGAAGAGTATAATGCCAACTGTTACAAGTGTTCTAATAGAGGAGAAATTATCGATAAAAGATATTTAGTTTGTAGAGGTTGTAATTTAATTTTGTTAGAAAGACCTAAACCTAAGAAATTTCGAAATAAACTAACACATTTGAATAATCTGCTTATGAAATTACAATACGGAGACAAGAAGCAAACAAAATTTGTTACAGAATTTAGAAAACAGAATAAAAATTTTTACTTATCTCTTGGAACCATTGACAAAATTATTTTCCTTTTCAAAGAATACATTAGGTTTGTTGGTTTAAATACACACGTTTATTATGAAAAGATATTACCTGTATTTTTTTATTATCTAGATGTAGAATTTGTTTATGATTTTGAACCAGAAATCCTCGATGATTTTATAGTACATTTGGAGAAATTAAACGAAGAACCTCTTGAAAAGAATGCGGTTTTACTCACATTCTCCCCGACTTCTCGAGTGATTGTTAGCAAATTTCATTTTTTCCGTCTTTAAATTTTTTCTATTTAAATGGAGTTCTTGAAAGAGTTAAATGATATTGGTGAATGCAAGTTTAAAGAGTATAAGAAGTTGAATGAATTGGAAGAAAGGAAGAAACATAGAATCTTGAATTTGGAGAAAATGAAAGATAAATTCGGGTTTACAATAATTGCCGAGTTGGAAGATTGTAAAGTACACTTGCCGAACAGATTTTTGACTGTTTTGGATGAGAAAAAGATTAAAGAATTAAACAAAAATGAAAAATTACACTTGATTGTTACTGGAAAGAAGACTATAAAAGATAAAGAAATTATAACAATTAACTTTGTAGAATAAAGTCTTAACTCTAAAACTTGCAGTCCCTCCCCACGTCATAGTACTGTTTTGATAACCATAGTTGGTGTCTTTCTTCATAGGAATCACATGGAATATTATCTACAGTAATACCTTTTGTTTCACACAAAATGTGGCTATATTCTATAAGAAAAATTCTATAATGCTCTTTAATGAATTGTGTTGATAAATCTTGATACTCACAAAAATTCCTAAGAAATTCATCAATTAAGTCTTGATTATCTTGAAAGGACGTATAATATGGGAAAAATGTCATAAAAAAACGATGAAAACTCTCTGTTTGTTTATTTTTTACTTTCTTTTCAATATCTTTCGTAATTATATTAAATATATAATCCCTTATTTTTTTCGTTTTTTGTGTGTACACGTGTGCAGTTTTCGTTCTTTCTGCAAAAGACTCTACAAGTTCTTTTAATTCTGTTTCATTTAAAGACGGTATCAACTGTTGTTGAGAATAAACCGGCAATTCACTGAATTCATCTTTGTCGCACTGTTTTAATGCTAGAAATTGTAGAGACTTTGGTGAGTTCATGTTGTTTGGTGACTATTTAGTAGAAAAGTTTTTTATTAAAGTATGTTTTTAGTAAAAATGTTTTAAATTGATTAAATTTTATTAAGATAAATCCTTTATTCGTAGCAGATTTGACAACATTTTACAAAGCACAGCTTAAGAAAGTAGAAGCTCAGATTCGGTTAATTTTTCATTCCACAGAGTAGATAGTAATGTACCGATCGCTTTTGGAGACGAACGACTGTAGATTCGGTTAATTTTTCATTGAGATTTGCTGTGTTATTTCTCAGCTTCCTTTATGGTACATTGAACAGTATTTTACATTGCTTTTCGGTCGGCTCCGAAAGTGCGCCAGGAACCCCATATTATTATCTACTTATATATATATATATATATATATATATATATATATATATATATATATATATACATTAAATTGTATAAATGGCAATAGCCTTATTTAATTTCAATAAACATTGAATCGCAAAAAGTACTTGCTCCGCCGGGAGTCGAACCCGGATCTCTCACTTGCCGGGTGAATGTGCTACCATTACACCACAGAGCGCTTACTTTTTCCGATTCAATTATTTTGTATTTGGCCGTATCTGTCACATATGCGTTTAAATAAGCAAACTAACATATGATCGGAAGACCAAATACCTGTCAAACGACTTTTATTTACATTAAATTGTATAAATGGTATAAATATATATAAATATAGATATATATATATATAAAGGTCTTCCTATTAAAAGAAATCGTGTCACGCAATCTTAATGATTGATAGATCAAATAATCATCTGTTTAATAAAGCTACTTATAAAAGTTGAAAATAATGTACATATGTTTAAAAAAAGGCAAGTTGGTAATGTAAAAAAATCCATTTATATCATATTTTTATTGTAAAGTTTGCACATAAGAAGAGTTATAACACACATTATTCTAGTTTTGTTTTAATAATAACGTAAACTTGTATGTTCAATTTATATATTATAAGAAGCACCAAAATATAAAGTATTCTACTTTGTGAATATTGAGTTCAACTCCATTTAACCTTCTGCTAAGTGCAATGTCACATTGACACAGTCAAAGAATTGACTCCTGGAATCTGGAGTCCACTTCCGCTTGTAGAGATGTAGTAAGCCGAAGCAGTAGACTACCTTGGCAATACCATAAATTCTTAGTGGTTTTCGCGTTTTATCGTTTGATATCTAACACACCCTGGCTACAAAACAGCTGTGTCAGTGTTCCCATGTATTTGCTGTATGTTAGGATTTTCCTGTTAATTCACACAAACCGTATTTTTAACGATTCGGCTAATTTTACAGAATTACATCCCGATATTAAGTATTCACAATACACTTCAGCTAGTATTCGGATTTTGCAATTCATACAAGTAATGATAAGGTTCGTAGGTGCCTTATTTTATTATAACACGATATACTGCGCCGTGATCACAAGATAAGACAGCTATAATTTTTACAATGAACATATACTTAAGCTTCTTTTCAATGGAAACACCGTGTAAACCCACAATTACAAAGTTATTTGATTTGAAATATAAAAGTACACAGTTTAATATGTAATAAAAATACAAAGGCAAACAGATGTAATGGTAATTAATTAATCATTTGTTCAATTTTAACATTTTCGTGTGAACAGATAAGTTCTTCTTTACCTGAAAGCCATATTTTCAGTTTTTTACTAAAATGGTTTATATTTTGCATTTCTTTAATTTCAGTAGGTAACTTGTTGAAATAATTGGTTTCCAGATATAAGAATGATCATTGTATTATAACTATATTGTACCTCCTACTTCAGTTATGTCGATAGCGCTATGTGTAGCTAAGATTAAAAAATTAGCCTTTGTATTAAATTGATAATTAATTACTCCTATTAATAATTTATACTCCTTTTAACTTATTACATGTACAAGTGGTGTAATTCCGTTGGAAAAATAAATAAATAAATTAAGAAAGAAAATATGAATTTGAAAGTGGTATTATTAACATATGTTTAATTCTCATTTTCCTTTTATTTTTTTTCACTTAGATTTAAATATTTTTTTCTCAATCACACATATTTTGATGAGGTTAAAAGATCCATGTGTCCCAGATTGCAAAATTATGAACTAAAGTATTCTCTGTTAGACACAATATCAACAACGAATTTACCGTCAAGAAGAACAGTATATCTTGTATAAAGACTATTTTCCGCTACACTTCCGTTCAGCGATGGAATCCTCTCTTTTCATTCAATGAAATTTGTACTTTATTTACCGTAAATATCGGCAAAATACAGAGTTTTAAATGTACAGAAACTTTCTCCTTTTTTTTTTCTTTCCAGAAATGGTTTCCCATAAAGCCAAACATACAGGTTTAGGAAACAGTAACCTGTATACAAGAATACTTTTCCTGAACTAAAAACAAGAGATGAAATGTTAGTTATTATTTAGTATGTATTTAATAATGTAAAGTATTATACTGTCATTAATTATTTTAATAAATCCTTATTTTTTACAGTTTCCATAGAATAATTTACATGTTTTCTTGTAGGAAAAATTTTTGTCTTTTTACATATTTATTTTTTGTGTTTAGTTTGTTCCTTATAACTTAAACCCATTAAGGTGGCTTATTGTGCATAGTAAATAAGATATATAAAAATCATTTGTAGTTTCTAAAATGCATAGATGTAGCTCTTCTAAGAGACACGAAACTCTGCTTTGTTTGGAGTACACATTTTTTACCTACAATGTAGTTCATTTATAATTAACTGTCAAGCCAAAATTTTCGATTGAAGAAAATTATACAAATTTTTTATTTCTATGATTCAAAAGCAAAGTAGGACTAAATAATGCATGATATATATTTCCAAACAGAATATGGATCCAAAAACGGAGTTATGGAATATTTTTGAGTAGACTATATAATTAAAACCGTTGCAGTAAAAAATATTTTTATTTCTATTTTCGGGTCTATAGTCTCAAGGAAATATGTTACTTAATATTTGAATCCCGAGTTATATGGGTTAGCGTGGAAAACAATAATAATGTTAAAACAAAATTTTACTTAAAACCAACAGGGTAGATATAAAGTATGATATCTTTTGTTTTGTTTCATGTCTTTATGCTTTCTCGGATTAAAGTGAGATGTTGCAATTTTGCAAGCGTCTATTGCGGTATTAAGTTGTATAAAAATGTTTTAAAATCTTAATCTAATTTTTTATTACGCTAAACGTCTGACAGTTTTCAATTTAGTTTTTAGAGAATTAATTCCAGAAAGAATTTAGTTTCATTTAGATGATATTTGAAAAATTCAAGTACAAATAATGTTTGGATCTCAGTCCAATTACATTTTTCCATCATGGTTTATTTTGGTATTTTAATATTGCGTTTAGTTATTATTTAAAATAATGCTTGAATAAAATCACTGAGCATTTATTCAACGCTTCTTTCACAAAACATCTTTTGATGAATGAAACATTTTAATCTGAAAGGGTGTTGTTACTTAGGAATATCTGAGGTAGCACACTGGATTAGTTGAAATATTGAGAATAAAGTGGTAATTACTATAGAATCTATTTTAAATATTTGCTTCAAACTGAGATGAAAATATGAACGTAAATATATTTTTCTAAAATATGCAACTGTTTATTGGAGGTTTAATTAAATTGTAATATAATGATGTTTTCGAGCATAATTTTTAGGTTTGTTATTGTTGTACACTCGAAGTGTAATACATCAACAACAAGAGATACAGGACAGGGGCTTGCCTATCTGTGTGTGATCAGGGTACATCCCTACTCCTGTAACATGATGGACACGTTATCAATATAGACCAAACACTCAAGGGGATGGGATAATCTTGGATAGTGTCCTGTCCTTGTACTTGATAGATCTTCGTTATTCCAAACTTCTACTAGATCAATTTACTTTTTTAACATTAGTATGTACTTCGGCCAATAACAAGGAACAATCACTGTCTTTCTTGTCACATTGTTACTTAAATGTAAGTGATTATAGTTGACGGGCGGTGGAGTCTTGGATTTTTAATGATAATTTGAATTAACTTTGCAGGAGGATCTATACATGTCTAAAGCTTCTTTCAGATTAATAATGCAGGATTGCTGTTGAAACAGTATTTCTGGTGCTATGTGCTGTTAAAGTTACGGACAAAACGCAATTTTAGGTTTTTTTAAACCAAAATTAACAATTAGGTTGTTAATTAAAACATGCACTTAGATTTTTTAATTATTCTTATAATTGTATATCACTTTAGTTTTGTCCTAGCACTACAAACTTAACATTTGCTTGAGTGTAAATGAGAGTCGATCTTGTTTCTATACAAAAAACGCTAACTTTTTAGGTAACTATTGAATATGTAGACTGTACAAAGTGAATTTCTGAGTAGTATAAAAGAATGCACCACATTAAATGCATGATACGAAGGATTTTCCACTTAAGCCTTTAATATATATGTAACAATTAGCTTAGTAACAAAGAAAATGAGATTGAAAATGTCTTATGATGCAATCCAAAATGTTTATACCCAAAATCTATTTTCAAACTGTGTTTGTAATTAAAGTTTTTGAGTTTGCCACCCTTTTGGAAAATAACTGACATGAGAAAGTCTCGAAACTAACAAATTGTTCATAATAGAATATCCAGGGAATAGTCTATTTAATCTTTAAATATTCTTGTAGTTTTAAAGTAAAACGGCTGGTAAAACTATTTCAATAACAATTATTTGTAAAAGTAGTATATAACTTATTTATTTATATGTTTATTAAGGTGTACTTAAATACGCTTAGTCTTAAATCCTGTTTTCATTTATTCTTTACTGATCATTGGTCAACCAGGCGATGTTTGTTTTTGTGAGATTTAAATAATGCGCCTTAATTAAACTAGCAAGTACAATTACTGGTTAACTCTTTTATATATTTATATACGTTATCCTGACTTAGACTGACATATTCACTGTACACAGCCAAGTAAATATTTAAGGACATTGACAATCTTCTAACGTAAATAAAATATATCTCAAGCTGAATAAGTGCTAAGAGGCGAAATTGATCACTGGTATAGTAAATTTGAAATGAATAGTATGAAGCTTAATTACAATAGTTTCAACAACTCATTTAAAAAAGTTTTACTGATATGTACGAAAAATTATATAAAATATCTAAAAGAAAGAACGCGACAGATTGGTCACTTAGAGATGGATCTCGTGTAATTTACGATCAGATAAGAGCTTTGGAAGAAATTTGAAAAAAATAAAATTACTTCAGTAAATTTTAATATAAAATAAAAGACTATTTTTTATTTCTAATTGATTTATGAACTTACATGAACAAAATACCCGGATATATGTCTTGCATAAAATACATTTAATCAATGGATGTAATAATAACACAGTTACAATAAGACGTTTTTCATAGTGTTTTCAAATTGAACACAGCTTTTATTTGTTTTGACTTGGAAAATAAAAACAGTGGACTATGCGGAGGAATCTGAATTTCGCTGTAAACGAGCGTAATTAAAACCCAATATTTACTGTACAGCTCAGTTGGTGGTACCCCAGGGCTTAGAGGTTCGGATATATGTGATGTTCGTGAGTGTGAACACAGATAAACACGTATCGTGGAATATTCGGTGTTAATTATTGTTTCAGGGATAGCTAATCTGGATTAGTTATATGTAAAAATACTGCTCAGGGTTTACACATACAAATTTCCGTAATGGTATAAAAGTTGAGTATAAGTTGAGATTGAGCCTTTGTAAATTTGTAAAAACATAGTAACTTTCAACTAGGTCCATGTAAATAAACGTCAGCAGTTAGCTATTTATTCTACTTGATCTTCTGAATGGATGGTAAGATACTCACTATGGGACAGATTGCTCACTAAGCCTGGTCAAGCTGGGTTGATCCACGATGCGTTAACGACTAATCAGAGACATATTTTCTATGTTCCTTTAAATTTTAAATTGTGCCTTAATTTCACGGGATAGAAAAATATAACATTATTAAATACCCATGTGCTGAAAAATAACTTGCATTGCACAACAGCCATTGCTCGCGGCTTTGTACGCGATTCGTTAATGCATATCATGTATGTCATAAGCGGATACTTTTTTTGTGGAAGCATAAGCATTCCCTAAAAGTAAGTTACTATCACTAGGAGCTGCTCTTGTCTAATAATCCATATAAGAATAATTAGCCTGAAAGTTATAGCAGTATTTTTAGGCCTTGAAGTAGGAGAGTGAAAGAGTTTTTATGAGTAAGAAAGATATACTACAATTTTTTTCAGTATAAAATTCATCTACTTCAGGTCTTAGATATTTCCTGTTCCGTAGTTCCGTTTCTCTTGTTGTCCCGATATGGAATGTATAAACAAGTTTGGCTGGGAAGTATTTTTATTGTCAGGAAGTGACAACTTCCAAGCAATGAAATATACTTCTGGTATAAGTTATTTCCAGTGCAGTAGTCTGATAATAAACATGACATAAACATGTTTGTCAAGTTTCAAAATTGTAAAATATCGGCTAGTTGAAAAAATCTAAAATCTAAATATTCTAGCTGTTTAAAAACCATGCCCTAATGGGTGGTTGACAAATGTTTAATTTGTCTACAGGAGGTCATACACGTACGTGTCTAATTTAATATTTTTAATCGTCGAAAAATTGATACAAATGTACATAGTTCTTCTAGGGGTTGCAAACTCATTTGAAACTCTAAGAATGATACTAAAATGGATGCCACTTTTGTTCTCCTCTTAAAGTTGTGAGGTACGTGTCTATGATATTTTAGCTTTCTAAAATATTGACAAGTAATATAAACAAACATTATAGCTATTGTAGGGGTTTGTAATCCTAATTCAAATATTATGGATTATTGATCTTCATGAAAATCATTTTATTTGTCTGCTAAGAGGACAAGACACGTCTATTTCAATATTAATCTCTCCAGCACCTAGAAAGTTGAAAACAAAATATAAATTAATGGTTTACTTTTATCTACTTCATGGCTGGTCAGCATGCGTTAAAAGCTTGTCTTTTGCTGAGAACATTGGGCACATTTGTGTAAAGTTACATCATTTTAATATACTGGGATTTTCCAAAATCAAAGGTTTGGTTCATCTATGGGTTAAACACCAAATCAACCCTTTTGGGTGGTTTATACTCATGCACAAATGCTTTATTCGTCTGTAGAAAGCATTTAACACGTGTCAAATTAATTTTAATATTCTTTTCCAATCGAGAAGTTGCTCGAGAACTAAATATAGTATTAGTAGGCGTTGTAATTCTATTTTATGCCCTATAGAAGTTTGATCTTTATGAAATTGCTATAGGTTATCTACCTAACTCGTGAGACACATTGCCAATTTGAATCTTCTGAGATAAGGGGAATAAAATTAATAAGGAGTGAGAGGGTAGGCTATATATGTAGAGATTATTTTGGGTATATAATTTGTATTTTAAATTCTGTTGTAAATTTTTTACAGAATTAATTTTATAAAGAATAAAATGAGTTAAAAGAAAAAACACAAAAAAACTTATTGTAAAATATTTATAAATTTAAGTGGTCAGTTTCTTGTATTAAACATAGTAAGTTGGCCTGTAAATTTTTTAAAAATTAAATGTAAAAATAAGTGAACACCGGAAATCTTTCTAAATTTAAGTAAAATTGGACGCCAATGTTTATAACGGTTTTTCAGATAGCAATGGCTGGTGTGGCAGGAACAGATTGGTCACTTAGATTTTGTGAATCTGTGATCAGATAAGAGCTTTGGAAGAAATTAGAAAAAAATACTCTTACTTAAGTCAATTTTTATTTAAAATAAAACAATATTTATTATTTAAAAATACGTGGTTTGTCCACCTTGAACCAAAAAGCTACGATATTAATATAAATATATTATTATTAAAAATTATCTTCGAATCTAGATGAAGTAATACAATATAATTAGATCTATAAACCTGAACGTCAGCGGTCTGATATGGCATCACTGTTCTGAACAATGGTGGAGTGGATTGTGTGACGTAACCACTTATTGATCTACTTTGTTCATTTTCTGAACTCTTTGTTATATAGAACAGTGGGATAACTTTGAAAATTATCGTTAATAATGTTGTGTGACCGTTCTGTTACAATTTTTTTTGGGGTTAGTTCCTGTTGGAGTAATTGATTATAATGGAATATTTCAAATACCTTATTTTAAATTCCCCCGATAACCTCTACATTTCTTTCAAGATAAATTAAAGTCCTGTCAAAAATATGGTTTCTCTATAATACAAGTCACTAAAAGATTTGACATAAGACGTTTATTTTAAGACAAATAACTCACGCCGAGTTAACCATTTGTATTCAATTCTTTTTTTAAAATAGGAGCAACAAATAACGTCCTCATATTTCTGAAAGCAACCGTTTGAATTTGTATAGTAATTTATATGATAAGTAAAATAAAACATTCTCTTTATGTATTTTGTATTGTAAATTATTGGTTTACAAAGACCTTTAAAATATTGTACAACGTTACGTATGTTTACCTCTGAAAAACTTGAGAAGCGCACTCCATACCTACGGTTATTGGATTGCCTTACTTAAAAAAAATTAAAAAGTTTAATTCATATTCTATTAATTAATAAATATATTTGTATCATATCTATTTGAAACACACTGGATACAAATATGTATGTAATATGAGTCTGGATGAGTGCGTGTGTGTATGTGTAATTTCTTGTGGCGTTCTTCCAAAACTGTTAGGAGTATAAAAACCTGTATATGATTATACAGGTTTATATACTTCTAACAGCTCTGATTATAATGTCAAATAATACATTCATTCATTAACGTGTATCTCAAGATGTAATGCATAAAAAATACATTGTAATTATTTAAATACTGTACTTTTAATATTGACAAAAATACTTATTGTAATATTGAAAATACTATATATTCAAAATGTGAATATTTCACAAAAATCAAGTTTTTAACCTTTGGAATGTTTCTTGGTATCCAGTAAAGGTAATTGCAAGGGGCTTAAGTACAAAGAAGGAGTAAAATTTACAGCTTCGTCTAGTTTCTTGGCGCTGAGTCAGAATTCGTTAGTTGGGATCGTTTCCAAATGTAGAACAACTTTTGTATATAATTTTAATAATTTTACTTTTGTTTGTTAGGCTATCGTAATCCACCACCTGTCCCTCATGCACTTACGTCAAAACCGGCTAAGCGTACTTTCACTTTTGATGGTCAGCACACGACTTTATCCAAAAGTTTAGGTTCCTAATTTAAAACATACATTATTGTGTACAACATTTCACTAAATGTAAATGATTTAACATGTACTCAAACGAATTTTGTAGGAAAATCTGCATATCTTATCTATATCGTTCGACATTTGTTTGCACAGCTGGCTGCTTTCTCTTGTTGCTAGATTGAGAAAGTCCCAGTTAGGACGATCGTAGGATTCTTGATAGCGTTTCGAGATGTCTCTCGTCAGTAGCTCGAAAATTACAGCGTACTCAGTTAAAGATTGTGCACTTCTCACTTCTTGCCGTACCTTCCAAATAGTATAGGATACTAATCTCCACTACTAAGTTATCCCAAAATTTATTGGGACTTATTAAAATATTTGGAGTGTACAAACTATAATTATTAATTAATAAAAAATTACTGTGTACAGAAAATTATTATATTCATTACCCCTTTCTGTAAAGGACTAAATAATAATATTCCGCAATTCTTAAAATCCCTGAAGAATCCACTATTTGATCTATTCAAGCTTGGCTTTTATAGGCTTACCCTTTCCTGCGGCTATGACCAATCCTAAGATTGCTTTGCGGTGAGATTTGCTTCGCCAGAATGGTATATAGGATAAAGTATGCTTCAGACACATGAAGGGTTTATAAACATTTATCCGATGCGTTTGTACCAAGATACATTTATATATTCAGATTTTCGAAACGCACTTTTTTACTATTTTTTCCATTTTTTATATTGTATCAAAATATTGTAGACCCTTAACACTTAAATCTCTGATGAGTTATATAAACAATATTTAAAATTTAATGTATCATTTGTTTACCTTTCAATGCTGATTTGTGCTGATTGCCAGTAAACCATCATATCTTATTAGTAATAAGAATACCTTTAATATTAATTACAAATAAAATTTAAGAAACAATATCGGACCTTTACGAGTTTGAACTTCATAGTGCTGTGTTACCACTGTTAAAATAAAACAATGAATAAATGAATTAGCACTTAAAACAACCAGTCCAAATAGAATTGCTTAGTTGTGGAAGGTGCACAGTTATTGACTGAGATCCTTCTACTCATTCCACATGTTGCTATGTGAAGATTTCAGTATGTTGCATCATTAGACGAATCCATTCAATGGTCTAGAAGACGAGATACAATTTGCATTGTATCGGCACACAATCCAGCTATTCGTGAAATCGATAGATTCTTGAATAGCATGTATATAAATATGTAATGGTAAAAATACAACTTATTCTGATATATCGGAATTTCTCAGTTTTTTTTATACGAACTTCCAAGACTTAGTGCATAATACGTAAAATATTACATCAGATTTACCACGTATACTTTTAGAATAACTCTACATATTTTAATTCCGTTTTGGAAGACATAAGAAATGGAGCACAGGAATAAGTACTTTTTGTAGTTGGCTTATAAATAAAAAGTTTTTACACACGTATTTCATTTGAGATTAAAATATAGTAATATACATATGTGCTATTATGGGATTATAAGAATATTAGTTTTCATTAGGTTCAGTTATTGAGTAGGTTTTTATTTTAACATTTCCCATAGAAATAAGTATCTGTAATTTCTTTATTTACGACCTGTTTACAATGAATTATATGATAAAATAACTTATAGTAATATTATTCTCAGTAATGTTATTCAAATTGCAGGTGTACTCAATCTTAGAAATATATTTATCAAGTGATTATATAAACATTATTCACAAACTATAAACGAAGATATATTTAGTTAAACATAAATTTGTCACAGTATAATGTAAATAGCATTTTGTACTTATAATTCTCCTTATTTTCTATAAATAATGTAAATCACGGGGAATGCATTATTCCAGCGAAAAACATAGTTGGTATACATCAAATGTTCCGAAACTCTATAATAACTACTTAAAACATAAACAAACTAGTTAAAATCTTAAGCAGCTCATTGTTTTACAAGTTTTAATTGTTTTTAGGATAGTCGTATTAAACTGAGTTTTAAATTATTAAAATTGCATTCCATCCCAGGTATATTTTTAAACTGTAGATAATTTTTAAAATACTTAAAATGAACAAAAAGGTTAATTATTTACACCACTCCAACCATTACATTTCCTTCCCATACATATATTCTTTGAATATACGGTTGGCCGTTTTTTCTTTTTAAGTTAAAAAGTATTGTTAGTCCTAATATAAGTCTTCGTACAGCCCCAATGATGAGCAATCTGTGATCTGTATCCTCTAGTCTTCAGGCTGACTATCAGATAGTAACAATCGGCGTCAATCATAAGTACAACAATTACTACTGAATCGATACTTTGATCATTGGCTACTTTATTTTGGAAGCCCTCATAATACAGTGAAAGTAATACGCTATGCCATTACAAAATATAAATTATAATAATTGAATAACAACTTGTTTACATATGTTTATTCCAGGTTGGATTATACTGTATAAATTTCAATAATTTTATTTTTCTATTAACGCAGAGTAATGCAGTCAGCTGTCCCTTGAACGTTGTAACTTTGAGTGGTCGCGCCTTGTGTAATTTTTCTTTCATGACATAATATAACAGCATAAATTGTAGAGTTTGTTCTTTTTATTTGTTCAGCAATCACCGAGTTGTTTTCAAACAAATGGAGCAGCTCTCCGGGACGGATGTCGGAACACTTAACGTACAGCAGCTGTTCTTTGAACGCTTAACGAACCGAGAGCGAACACTTAATGTTGTTTACTCCTCCGTTGTTTGCTCCTCCACTATCAACGTGTTTGGCCAGACTGAAAACTTGCATGTTGTACATCAATCTAGTTTGTATAGACCTTTCGAATAAACTTAACTCCTAACCTTTGGAAGTTGTTTCTACTTTAAGAGAAAATTTAATATGTATAGATTTAAATACATAACACTGAATTTATAACAGCCGAATGACTCTAGACCAGAATAAATAACAAATAAATAAGAACGAAATATAGCCTCAAGTCGAAATATCAAGCAATTACAAAAAAATTAAGCTAGATAGATAATTATTTCCACTGGCATTGCTCACTTGTATAGTTTATCGTAACATAACAGTGGCACTAAAAATTAAAACAAAATTAATTGAATATTGTTGGAAATTATGTACATTCCAAGCCACATACTTAAAAACAGAGACTTGTACGAGTATTTCATAGAAATTGTATGCCATGTAAGACAGGTAAAAAGCATATATTTGTACAGTGCTGCCACCTTAAATCACACTATTACCCATTTTACAGACCAGATTAACTTTTATATTCATCAGTAACTCCATTATATTCAAAAACCACACAATATTATCCTTTGCACATAATCCAATTCATGCTATTTATTTAAGGTGTTAGGATACATTCCACATAGATAAATTTTGGCTAATTATAACAATGTTCTCTTATATGTTAGAACCAGTAGCAGCATTGATAATTAAAACGATAAAATTCCTAACTATGTTATAAAGTAGAACAACTTGTTAAAAGGTTTACTGCTTACATGAAATAATCACGTTATGGTAAATTATTTTCTTAAAAGACAGGAAATCTCTTTAACTAATGGACTTATTTCATAGAACCTCAGAACAAGGATAACATCTGTCTACCTGATTAATTTCATATAAATTAAAGAAAGTTGTATACCTTATCGTAGTTTGTAAGGACGAAACTGATGCCTTCTAATTAGTATTGAAACAAAAGTACATTTATGAAAAAAAAGGATTTTCGTCCCAGGAATTATACTGAGTAATAACGTCACCCAGCATTAAGTTGCTGTTGCATTTCATACAATAAAAAAAAAACCCACCGGTATTTCAATATAAGCAACTAGTAATTAGGAATAACTAAAAAATATAATAATTCATGTTATAAAAATTATAATAATTCATTAAAAAAAAAACATGCTCGCGAAGAAAACTCCAACCAGATAATTACAGAAAACCTCTGAACACTGTTCAAGCGCAATTAATACGTTATTTACTGTATGCAATTACTTTAATTTGATGTTAATTTATAGGAATACGGTGATAATTACAGGTATTTTCAATTAATTTCAAAGCAGCAATAATAGTTAATGTCGGTATAGAATAAGTAAACATTATCTAATCACATATATAGCCCCATATATCAAGTAAATTGTACTACAGAATGGAAGTATCATTGGGGGTGATCCCTATAACTTTGTCGGATAATTCGATGTAAATGTTATTTTTAGCGTGTCACATCTATTCATGAGTGTAAAACTCGATCTAAACTTTTTATTTTCCTTCTTTACTATACTTACTTTATCTTCAGTTTTTAAAATATTTGATGTAGTATTTGAACGGGTAAAGAATACATGTGTACTCTGCACAATGTGTCTTGTTATAAATATCATAGAAGGAAGGAAAGCCTGCGTATATTTACTTAGAAATGTAATTAAAAATGTAACAGCTTAGGATTGCTATTGTTTGATATTCACACTACTTTTGGTTTCCCCGCAAATAACTTCATAAACATATCACTGATTTTGAATTTAAACTGCGTCATAGTAATTAATAATTAAAAGCCTTTTAGAAATAAATATCAAAAACATACAACATTTAGCAGTTAATTTAAATATGAGACTAATAATGTAACAGATTTTTAAACATATGGTCTTTTAGTAATTAACGGTAGTATGCAATATTTGTAACATGTCGAGATAGTTTCTTTAATGGTGTTAGGTATAAGTTTAGAAAAATAAAAGCATATAATGTAATGCTTGCAAATAAAATGCTATATTATTGTTAAATTGCTAATAATTATTTTGTTAATAATAATGTTTATAGCAATCTGTACTTTGGATAGGATTTTATTTAAAGTATTTCAGCATTCTACTAAGCAACCTTCCTCTTGTAAATGTATACATTATACAACGACATACTTATCTTAGCCTTTAATAATTGAAATCTGAACTTAATGATTTAATACTTTACTAAACATAATTTGTAATGAGCATGTCTTGAAACAAAACTTTGCATCACTGTCCTCAATGTTTATTTACATCTCAGTTATATCGTAAAGCACTGATCCACTTGTTTCCTAGAATCTTTAAGATAGAACACTAATAGACTCTATAAACAGTTTAACTGAAATAATAAATAAAAAAAGAAAATCTCGTTGAATCTATTGATAAAGACAAGATTGTACGGCCAACCCTTCAACAATATACGGCATATATAGGCAATATAGCATCCCTAGCACATTCTTTAGACTTTGGCTTAATTTCGTAAATATCATGGTTGAACTTGATAGTTAGAAATCTCGATTTACAGCTCAAACTACATGTAGAAATTATCCAAACTTCGGAAGTGATGCTGTTTTATGATGACAGAATATCTCTATTTGACTTCAACTGAGAAATCTGGCAGACACACTATGGTCCCAATAGTAGATGAATGAGTCATCACCTTTAGGTTCTATTCTTTGTGTATGAGAATTCTTGATGACAGATGCTTGGCTTATCGATAAAACTGGTTCCATTTGAATTCCAGTTGTTTTATGAAAACTGTACCTCCAACATCTTGGAGACCAAACATATCTTGGGGATATTATGATTCGAAAAACCAGCAATAGAGACTTTTCGTTAATTTCAACAGATAATAGAAATAAATTAAACCAGAATAATAAAATTTAAGTCTACGTATATCCAGAAAGTAAAGGTCAAAAGAGGAATAAAAAAGTATTTATTCAGGTTTTCCTTCAACGGTAACAAATTATGTGGCATAGTATTTATTTATTTTTTTTTTATTTCAATCACATATTATTGTTATTCATTATGTTTTTTTAATACAACAAGACAACATTTATATTTAATAATCATATATTTAGAGCATTGGCTAATGGTTTCAACAAAAGACGTTTTAAAATTAAGTAGAATATTTTTAGTTAAAATGCTGCTAAGAGCCTCTAGTGGTGTCTCATTCGGAAACCATTATATCTCATCATATTAGCACACACCAATGAAATCTAATAAATATGTATACAACTAGGCTGTATTATATTACAAAACTGTAAGAGGAAACACTCGAACTTTCAAAATGAATTAATGTATTTAAAAAGTGCCCTAAATTACATATACAACATTAATGTTACATCTATAACGTATGGCTTTACATTGCCAAAATATGTGGAACTTAGAATAAGGTATCGATATTTTAACAAAAAATAAATGTATGTTCATAATATTATAGGTTAAAATAGTTATATGTTTTTTGAGATATATGGTTAATTAACTCGCACACTCTCAATCAATTATCTCAATATAAAGTCACCGTTAAAGTTTAAAACATTCAAGTGTATATTGGAAAATTCCTAAAATCTTATTAAACTTAATAAATATTAGTTTGGAAAAGTAATATTCTAAAAATACTAACTTGTAAAGTAATTAACTCCAAGGCCGTAAGACGCAGTCAAATGTAAAGAACATACAGTAAGCTAACAGTGATTACAAGAACATAACGAGGCCTGGTGAGCCAGACATGGTAACTCATGGATTCATATTGAGTTTACATTAAATAAAGCGTTTTTAATGTTATTAGTATTGATAAGCAGTGTTAACACCGTCCATAAATATTATATGCTAACCTAATAACTAATAGTAACACAGAGGTGCTAAAGCGAAGTGTAATGTAAACAGCAGAAAGTAAGCTAACAGAGTATACAAGATCATAACGAACTGCGGCTAGCCTGAGATGATTAGACACGGCTTCATGTTGATTTTACATTATATCAAGCGTTGTTAATTGTTGACACGGTCCATTAAAATTATCTGCCAACTAATTAACTTGTAAATTAACATTGAGGAGCTAAGAGGTTGTGTAATGTAAACGGCATAATGTAAGATAACATTATTTGAAATAGCATAACGAGCTCCGGACAGCCAGAGGTGATAAGACACGGTTTATCGTTGGGTTTACATTATATAAAATGTTGACACCGTACATAAATATTATCTTAACCTATAACCTTATAAAGCAATACTGAGGCGCTAAGACGTAGTATAAGGCAAATGGCAGAAGGTAAGCTAACAGTGTTTAAAACATCATAACGAGCTCCGGCCAGCCAGAGATGATAAGACACGGGTTCTCGTTGGGTTTACATTATATCAAACATTGTTTATGTTGACAGCGTCGAATTATATTATCTCTCAAACTATAAAAAAATCAGTCCGTTAATTTAATTTCTCTGCACTATCACTGTGCTATGTTTAAACATTGAACTGCGTACATACGTAAGAAGAAAATCTCACCACCTGTCAGATACAAATTTCAAACGAGTTCCATCATCGGAATATTACAACAACTAAATCATTATCTCCGTATTCTAAGGCTGCTTATTATTGACATTATTAATACGAAAAACTCAGCTGTTTTGAAGTAATAAGATATCGATAACTAAGGCCCATTTAAACTGTGTTGCTGGTACAATTACAGTTAAGTTACTAAAGGTTTATAACGATATACGCTCTGATTGTGTATAGATAGTATAACTTAACATTATATATTGCGAATAATGTTATCCGAAGTACATAAAAATTTCTTTCAAATAAATATATATTGTAATGATTTATATTTTAAGAAATCGAAGGTAAATCCTTGAACAAAGTAATGTGAGTGCCTCACGTTTTAACTGTAAACTACATAAACATTTCTGGTACATAAGTCGAGGCTTCTTGGTGATATTTGGGTAGAGTTACTTTTGGTACTTGAATCGAGACAATCTAGAATATTATGGCAAGTAGAAACCTAAAATAAAAAGAAGTAACTATTTGTACTTATGTATGTACTTAATATTTAACTGTTTAGCTAAGGAGGGCAAATTATCGCTCTGCAGATTATCCTATGACTATAAATCTCACTGAAAACCTGTAGAAGCAAACTAAGGACTAACAGAGAGGGTCTGTGAAAGTCTAAGGTTGACATTATTGGCAAAAGTCTCTTGATACTTGAGTCGGGACAATCTAGAATATGATGGCAATTAAATACCTCAAATAAAAAGAACTACCTATTTGTACTTATATATGTACCTAATATTTCACTGTTTAGCTAAGGAGGGCAGCTTATCGCTCTCCAGATTATGCTACAATCTAGAATATGATTGCAAGTAAATACCTCAAATAAAAAGAACTACCTCTTTCTACTTGTATATTTACTTAATATTTCACTGTTTAGCTAAGGAGGGCAAATTATCGCTCTGCAGATTATCCTATTACTATAAATCTTACTTAAAATCAGTAGAAGCAAACTAAGGACTAATGGATGGGGTCTGTGCAAGTCTAAGGTGGACAGTATTGGCAAAATTATACTGATTTAGGCAGGATTTGAATCGGTGATATCTCCAACTCATACTAAAAGTCCAATTCCTTAGAACACGCGGTAATCGGCCTCCTAACTTGTGCGTTAGTCAATGTATAGTTAAATCTCCAAACTTAGATTAACCTAAACAGAGGCTCAGTCATGAGTATTATTTAAATTTCAAGTTCCACTACGCTTTGCTGGGGGCGTTTAAGACAAATAAATCGGAAATCATAATTGTTTAGTATTTATCTTAATTACGTGCTATAAGAGACTGGTGTGTTGGAAAAATATAATAATGAAGCTATTAATAATATTTAGGGGTCGGGATTATGGTTTATAATATTAATTATTGATAAGTTGTATGTATAACTGTAATAATTGATGTATAATATAATGAACATTTTTTGCCTCCCAAAACACTAATGAAATTGTTATCCTAGTAAAACACTGCTTATGCACTGTAACCATTAGAATTTCAATCAATTAATAATCTACTTAATAATTTAGCTCCAATAAAATTGCTGTATGTAAAATTATTAATATATCAATATCAACCCAGAAAATATCTCATTAGTTTCATTGATGTAATGAAACGTAATGTTATTGTAACGTTGTTTCAATCCTTGGTAGAATTTGTTCGATTATTAATTAGTTTCTGAGCATTTAAATCAATTAGAAAATGAACTAAAGTTAAATTAGCGATATAATTTGTACAGTTATATTCAGTAGCCAATATTTAATTTGTAACGATTTAGAAAATATGTCAAAAAATCTAAATTTATGGTCATGAAAATTCACTCCAGTAATTGTTATCAGCATGCCTTTCCACTTTTACGTTTTCGGTTACATAGCATTATTTAAATAAAAACATACATACACAAACGTCATAAAAAGATGAGATTTTATGTGCTCGGGTAGTAATAGTCTTATGGATCACGTTAAAATGTAATATAGTTATACTTGTAGTTGAAAAAATATTTAATCCGTGATTTTGTTAGTTCCATCTTGGTTATCCATATAGAAATTGAAAACACTATCGTGAACTGACGATAAATTGTCATTGCCATTGAAGTTGTGGTAGCTCATCTTAAAGGTGATGCCATGAAAACATAAAAGTCATTGTGTTGTTAATGACATTTTCTATAGATCACTAAAATACATTCAATCATATATGTTACTGTTATTCATATGTATTGAAATGGTTTAAGTGTATGAACTGGATTATAAATATGTACAAATTAATCTGCAATACAACACTATGGTTGGAATTTTAAAATTAAAACCATTTATAATGTAAGACATAAACGAGTAAAAAGCAACAACGTAAGACTATATATTATTGGCTGAGGTTTAGAGAGGGGCTACCACTCTAACAATTTTATTTCTGTCTACCTATTTGGTTGTTTCACCAAACGATATCCCAAGAACATGCCTACCTAGAGAAAAAAAATTAATAAAGATAAATATCTATATAAGTAACATCGAATTTGTTCATGTCACATGTCACTCCACTGGATTTGGATGAGCGTCAGTGAAAATACTTCATGACAATTAACATTAACACTTTGCATGCAATCTTGCCTAGATAACTTTTTGAAATTATGTTCTCTCACAGATTTTATTAGCGTAACTTTGCATTTAATAAGTAACTTATATCTTACAAATGCTGAATACCGAGTGCAAACAGAATATTAGATATTTAATACAAAGGCGAAGATCATGATCGTAAATGAAACATTAGTTTATATTTAGACTGAAACTTATTATTCCACATTTAAAAGTACTCAAAGCAAATCAAGCTTATATAATTTATTATCAATATTAAGGATCATCGCCCATTTAGGCTGTTGCTTAAAGCTACTATAAAACCAGTCAATGGAACTTGTTTTCATATAACTTGCTTGGTTTGCGGCTGTAAGCCAACCAAGACGGTGTGTTCACTTTGCCGCTACCGCAGTTCATGAATTGTTGTACACTAGTTGTTATCAATTCTTATAGATTATCGCCAGGTGTTATATCTCAGAATATTAAAATAAGTTAATTCAATACGGAAACTTTAGAAAAACGACAGATATATTCTGATTAACAGACTATTAAAAATGACGTATTTTACTATATAAAAATGTTATATATCTGTTGCATAAATTTGGATAAATATCGCGATATTGTTGTTTATAAAAATAAGTCTGTATTTTATAGAGGTTATTATAAAAGAGTGTTATTTGTACAGTTAATAAACAATTCATAATAAACGTTTCTCAACATGTAGTTTGCACCTGCTGGACACAACTTAATTAAAAACAATGAAGTTTTAATGAAACTGTATGCAAATGAATTGCATGTTCGAATTAATATATATTATTTTGCAGGGACATTATTATGAACCTATAAATATCATTCAGATGGTTTGAAAGACTTATTTTTATCATTTCATTATTCGTATCTTTTACTTTGATACTTTCCTTTTATTTGAACAATGTATACTCATACAGCACATGTATGATTCAATATAGTGATTAGTATTGTTATTTGAAAATATAAAGATTTAAAACTAACTAAAATATTCTTATTTAAAACTATGATTAGTTATTTTTAACAATAAATATAACCTGAAATTTTGCAGTTTAACAACAATATAAAGTACTGAAGTCCTGGCTAAAAACGTAACATGGAATATTGTATAACGTTATCATGCACGAGATATCTAATTAATTTAAATTAAATTATTTTCCCGGGATTGAAAACTCATCGTTTACTTTGTTTTTGAGTTATTTTTAGACAAAGCGAACTCATAGGCTAATAATATGCAATGACATTTACCATCATCCAAATCGATCTTGACTACAGAGAAGTAAGGTTTAAAAAAAGTTTATAATCGAATTGTAAAACCTTCTTTGAAAGAAATCACTAAGATATTATACGGCTAAACATAAAAATAACATCAGTTTGGTAGGATGCAACGAAAAAAAATACACGAGAAAATACCCTTAGCCATTTTAGGTTATTTTCAGCTATGTGTCATTTGCTAATTCCAAAAAAATATGGAATTTTTAGTTATTTAAAAAATAATTAAAAGATTTCGACGATTGCCAGTAATGTACTTTCAGTTTTAAAATTTAAGGCTTATACGTTTAGTTTTATGGTAATTATCATTTGTACTGCATACAAAATTTGTCAAGAAAATTTAAGTCTCTTACTACGTAAATAACTTTCAAAGTATTGGCAAGGCCAAAGTATTTTATGATTTTGTGTTTGCAATTTTTCATTTTGTATGTAGCGAAAAAAAATGTCTTAAGGTGGTATGTACTGTGTACAATACACGTTTCTCAAAATAATGGTAGGATTGTTCTCATACAGGCGTCTTATAAACTGAGCATTTTAAATAATATTTTCTGTAAAAAGTTAGTACAGACATTAAGGGAAAACACAGATGTCAACGTAGTCATTTTAAATAAATTAAATTCCAAGAATTGCACATGGTAATTTTTAACTCAGTTGTAAATTTAGGTATTCTACGCTGTTACCCTGTGTTTAGCAAACAGGTACGCAGTAAAGTACAAAAATTTACATTCTGGCAGACTTACTGGCTATTTATTGTTTTATTTTCGTATTTATTTAAATGGCGGTTTAGGGTAAACAATGAACTTCGCGAGATCCCAAAAATACTAGTATGATTTGTTATTTAAAAGTACTATTCAAACATATAATAAACAAAATTTTAGCCACACAAATTCCTTGGATGGTCTTTGTTACGTCAACAGTTTATTTATTCATTCTGTATAGCATAGGTCTTGCTAGCTTCGTGTGCTTTTATAATCATATGATGTATGTTTTTAATCAGGTCAGGTCTGTGCACAGGTTTAGAAGATATCTGTATACACTACACTAATTAATCATATAATGTCTTATCTAATATCATAATACAAGCTATAGTATATTATCTACCAACCTATTAATTATCCAATATATACATCGAGGATGTAAACTTCACATTTATTTAATTTTATACCATACATTCTGGATGTAAATAAAATAATATACATAACAACTTACTGTTCGTTATAAATTTATTTTTAATCAAAGACTGTTAACTACAATTATTTACACTGAACACCCATATTTAGAAGCGCCAATAGCAATACTATGAAAATACAATATAGATTAAAAATCAATAGTTACATGAATTGTCTTTTATCACAACCATTTCAGAGAGGACATAAACGGCTGTCAGAGATATTGCAGCAGCAGGAGCAATTGTATGTTAACTGCGTCAATATCTGCCATGACGTCTTGCAGTTACCCATCATTACTGTCGGCTATTTCCAGACGAGGATCTATTTACTTGTTTGTATGAAACATACTGAATATATGCTATTACACTCAATGTTAAGACAATTATGTTTTAAATTCGATGGTGGTTAGAATAACGGTGTAAATTTATAATTAAAAGCTTCTTTTAGTTTATTAAAACTTTGTAATATAAATCAAATCTTATATCTTGACAAATTGTTATATCTTAAGACTTTCGGTTATTATTATTACTTTGCAATCACTTTCATTATTTAAAAAAACTACTACATTGTTAAAACATTTGTATTAACCTATATAAAATAATGCATTATTAACTTAATACGGATTTTGAGTTAACATATTCAGTTAACAAGAAATGAAGAATATAAAAGTTTGTTTACTTGAGTAATAGGAGTTTAAAAAAAAATTGATTTATCCAACGAATAATTCACTTAAAAATTACAAAATTACGTGATGCCTTATGTCAGAAATAAGCATTAATTCTTAAAATTGTAAACTAAATTTATAGTTATGAGTATGAAAATTTACTGTTATATAAAGTATTGTTTTGGTTAGTAGGTGTAAGACATTATAGATAACCCATGTAATTCCTAATTCTTACATAAAAGCAATGGTTGGTACTACGGACTATAAAGTGTGCCGGTTTATAATCGTTAAAACGATCTAAAATAAAATATAACTGTATAATATTTTGGTGGAATTATATAAACATGAGTAGCTATGGTTCAAAACATAAAAGTACTATAAGTAAAATATTTCAATAATATATTTCAAAACAAATAAAATGTACTCTTTGTTAGATTTCTATAAAGGTATTTTTTTTTATAATTATAAGTTTTTATATATTCTATGACTTACATAAATGACGTGTTTAACTGGCAGAAAATGAATATAATTATTACTCGAAAATTTGATAAAGTTGGTAAATTGCATAGCAAGTAAAACAAAATTAGAATTATAATTCATTATAATAAGTGATCAAAATTTTAATATACAATTCTACGTTCATTTGTACTTCTATTCCTATAACAAAAACTCTTAATGGGCTAAGGACTCATAGATAGTTAAAAAACTGAAATCAAAGTATAATTTTGGGCAAAAAGTATTTAAAATCATACATTTTATAGTTGTAATACACACAAGTCATTATAAAAGTCTAGAATGACGACAGTTTCAAGTAATCTGCTCACTAATGTTCCATCCATACAAAACAACATTATTGAAAGTAATTTTTTAATCGCAAGTACTAAATTTCTCTATTGTTTATTAAGTTACATGCATTTTTATCCAGTTTTGAAATAAAACCTTACTTGGTAAACTATATGATAATGTTACATGTAGAAGAGATTTGTTGAATAGTTTGCATGTTTTCACAACAAACTCCTTCAGAAGAAATTATTACAGTTGCTACCCTAGAAGAACATACAATCCAGTTCAGTGCAGAAAAATTTTAACTAATCCACCATCAAGAATACCTTTTGAGAGTTTCCTAATATACAAATACAAAGACGAGAGAGTTCATATTGTATCCTTGTTGGACAAGTAGTGACAAATGGGTCCCATGAAATGTCATGAAATCACTGATTTAGTGGATTTTCAAACTTAACCTTCAATATAGAAAATCCAAGAATAGCACGGTATCGCCTATAGTATGGTTATGTATGATTGATTAGTCTAGATTGACGGATTGGTACTAAACTATGTGGATACTACACTGGGAGTAATAAACAACATGTCTACTAAAGAGTTATATATCTACGCAACAATCAATGACAGTGATGAGTAGCAAACTTATATAAAACATTCTTTACCACACTAGGTTCGTAATGAGGTAGTTGTCTAATGATAATCCTACATATGATCTTCAAAGTTATCATTTCAACTTGTACAAGTGATAAAAACGGAAAGAATTTCATAAAAATTATGTGTCTTGCTAAAACTAAGCTAGCCTAACAGGAAAATCGTCCATTCAACATACTTTTGTATTATATAAAAAACTAGGATTTCATTTCAATCAGATGTGGTTAAAACGTCACTTAAAAAAGCAGACAACGTTCAATGTCACATTTCACTGTCGACAAATTGGAGTTTTTTTTCAACAACGCAGCAATAACCTTCTTAACTTAAACTTTACTGTTCATGTCACTGTAATGATGCTAAAGTTATCTTCAGTGCTTGACAAAAGAACTTTTGACGAGCGTTCATTTAAATATTCATTTTAGTCTTTCGTTGAGGTTTTAAGTGATTTAGCATAAAATTATTGTTTACTAGGATAATCGTTTAACTCACTGCTTTTGTCTTTATATTTTTACAGCTTTCTGTATTTGTAATGTTATCATTATTTATGATAGACCGAGTTATAGTTATAAAGCTTAGCTTTTTTTATAGCTTTATTGTTTATATAACTTGTAATAATAAGCTTCATTTATCGGTATACTATTTTCAGGCTAGCGCATGATAATGGGAACATGACAAACAAGTATAAATAATCAAGGTGGACTCCTTTAATACACTTATCTTGTGTGTATACTTGTTTACTTTCTATAAAATAGTCATGATCTGAGACAGTAAATGATTTACAACCCAGAGGCTTCTAACAATAGAGTCTGAGTAACTATGAATTCCTAAAACAGAATATAATTATTTAAATATTGGTCATGGTAAGATATATATTTCTCTCGCAGTACTTACGTACCGATATATTTTTCAGTTTAAGAGCTAGAGGCACGTAGGTGGAAAATTAATTACAGTTTTATAATCGCCACATCTGTAGTAAATTTTCAATTAAATGAAGTTTTTATTTCTTATTGAAATAGAATAAATTGCATAATAACTAAAACTTTAGAAAATGTTACATATTTCCTTAGTCTGGATAAAAAAATGATAAGTATGTAGGAAGTTTCTAGCTGTCTTGTGTGTATGAAGATTAACCCTTTAGTTTCCAAGCAAAACCTTTTTATTCAGAGATGAAATATACTCGTATGTTCAACGAGTAATGCACGCTTTTTTTATATTAGCAACAATAATGCCAATGATTTTAATCTGAAAGTTGATGTATCATAAAGATTTAATATTCTATAGCAACGCGTTGACAGCAAATTCTATAACTATTCAACAACAATAATACTCACTTCACTTTGAGAGCATCGTCTCCAATTCGACTCGCAATTAGCCGATTTTCACAATTTTGTATTTCGTTACAGAGGTTGTAGAGGTGACATTTCAAACCAAATTAAAACCCTTAAACTTAAAAACCAACCCGTTTAAAATAAATTTGTTGCATTTGTAAATTTCATATGACTGAACGATATCGCGAGTAATTACTATGAGATAGTCGGACGTACAAGAACGCAAAGTGGATACCGGGTATCGGCCAAAACTGTCAGGCCTTACCTCGCTGACCTCTAACACGGACGTCAGTACCTTCACTTTACATTGTTGGTGATTTCTTACGTATTTTTTTCTAGTGGCAAACATGATTAACAGCAAGGTGTTAAACATTAAACCTTTTAAGATTAAGATTTTATTTATCAGCAACTTCACTAAACTTAACTAACCAATTAACATCCCACCATGTTAATGTACTTATTTTCAACTTCTTTGATTACGAGGATTACCTAAAATTAAGTATACGTAGCATATATACTTAAGTCAGTTGTAGTTCACTTTTCAGACACAAAGTATAAAGCATTGGCTGGCTCGAAGCAGCGTATCTTGAAAACCCCCTAATTGCTGCATTGTCCGCTAACCATTCCCCGTCTTCTTTCTGCGTAATCAAATTTCCCGGACGACATGGCGCTTCTTTGTGTCGCACTGCTTAGTCCTAATTACTAGATCTTGTTAAACAGATCCTGGTAATTCTACCACTTCTTGCACACTAATGGGTAATTAAAATTTGTTCTATTTGAATATAATCATATAGATGGTTTTTGGTTTGGTAATCAGAAACTAGTATGATTGTATAATAATTTAAGTCTCTATTAATATTTTGTACTAATAGTAGGAACTGGAACGCACAAACTTTTATAATTGTCATAAATCTGTAAACATAGTAATCAAACTTCCTCATCTGAATGAAAATGTTTCTATTAATTTCTGTAAAAACTAGTAAACACATTTTCAACACAGAACTCCATTAAAAATAGAGACGAAAATGCATATACACATAACAAGCTCACTCAATGCTTTCCAGATTATACGAGCAAACAAATTTAAAAAAGTGCATAAATTAATTAGAATATGTTTGCGCTGTCATAGAACAGTTTAACCGAAAAGATTTTTCAAATGAACAATAAAGTTGAAATGGAGCTGAACTCAACATTAATGTTGAATCAACCCTTTCAGCCATAGAAAATTAAGTTGCTCCACAGTGGGATCATGTCTCAAACATTGCAGTTACTTGTGCACACGATGAGACAATGAGAGCACGTCTTTATATAGATTAAATTTCTTGTACTCTAGGTGTCTAAAGTATAAGCAATACTTTAATCCCTATAAATTAAGAAAATAAATAAAACATATCAACAACTTATTCCGTTTTGGTGCACCTTTCATGATTGAAGGAATTGTTAGATGAACGTCATTTAGAACACTAATGTACGAGTTGATTCGAACATTTCTCACAGAAATCTGGGGTAACAGACGGCAATTTAAAAATAACATTGCTGCAAACAGCAATTCAATATTCGCTCTAACAGGACGTTACTCAGAGTATTACTATATACTCACATCTGTGAGTTTAGTTATGGTGAATGGAGGAAACATACATGTGGACAATCTTATTCTGTCAGTACGACATGTAATGTTTCAGGTCTCCTACGTGAGCATTATTCGAAGCCCTAGAATAGAATATTAAGCTTCACACAACAATAATTGTTGGTAAAATTCTAATCTTGGTCCAGGGTACTACGAGATGGTTTTTATTACCTTCGATAATAATGTCACTTGTACAATTACCATTAAAAAGTATTCGTTTCCTATCACGTTTGAGCTAAGCTATGATCACTGGAAGAAACTAAATCTCGGCATCTCATTTCGTTACCGACGCTCTATGTGGCTTCTACAGGAGATTTTGTTAACCTGGTGTAGAATAGGAAACAAAAGCAGTTCTGAGAAAACATACTTAAGATGACCTTAGGTGAAACCAATCTGAGGCGGGGTACTTTATCGTTAAAAAAACTTCATCAAACTTCGTTCAAAATAGTTTCTGAAACATCGGTGGGCATATATTACAATATAAATATACCAGGCCGAATTTTAGAACCTCCTCCTCCTTTTTCAAGTAGGTCAATAAAACTCAATTCAAGTTTCTTAATTTATTAAGTAAGCATAAACATTCAAACGTCTTTGTATGTCTAAAGTCTGTAATTTAGTTTGCCAATTTAAACTGTTCAGACAGTAACAAAACTTGTTGTGTTATAGTCGCTATTTAACTTATATAGCAACCATGCGCTATGTTCTCTGGCCATAACAGAGAATGGTACATATAACAACAGGACATTCACTTTTATGTTACTATGGACTGGTGCTTATAGCTTGTATTGTTTGTTAGACAATCATTTATACAGTTACGTACTATAAAATGTAAAATCACATTTATTTCCATGTAGTTTAACAGTAACTGAAAGCGATTAATGTTTAGAATGTCTTAGTGTACCTAATATAAATCAAATTAAACAGAGAACTTCAAAAATATAGTAAAATTTAATTTATATTACGCTAATCTACTGTTAATGATGATACAATTTTATACTAAAACAGTATTTATAATTACAATTGGATACATTTCAGAACAAACTTCGAAGAGTAATGCAAACACTTCAAATTTCTTAGTTTTATTCAGACATTGCTTAGCGATTACGCACATTAACATTATTAAATAATACATTATTCAACTAGGAATAAAACTGCGATGAAAATCATTAGATATACTATCTTTAAATTGATAAATTATTTACGATTTCAAATCCATAGTTATACGCAGTCTATACTGAAATCGAGACTATAGCATTCGTTTTGTTTGGCTACACATACAAAAAAGTACAAAACTACAAAAAATTTGACCTAAATGGGACAGATCAATAACACAGCAATTCCTGATAATTTAAATTTTCCATTCTAGTTACTTACATATATTTAGCTTGTTAACCTTCTAAATCCTAATGGAAAGTGTTTGTATAAATTTAATGCTTTGAAACGCAATTTTATATTATTAATTAAAGACTAAATATTCAAGGACTGTATTTGGTAGTATATGTGATGATTCATGTATACTTATGTACTAGTAGTAATCATTTACAATTATTTACAAAAACAATTAACGTCTCCTTTACAATCTGTTTTTGAAAAAACATTTTCAAAATACCAATGCACCTCCAATATGCCATGGACAATCATAACATATTTCAATTTTTGAGATTCATTAACGCTAATTACTCAACAGGGTGACCCCATTTTGCTTTTGTCTACTAGGGGATGTAACATTTTCTTTTCTGTATGATTGTATATATGTCTACTAGTTCGCTGTACATCTCGAGCAATAGGTTTGAAATTTGGCATCTTCAGTGAAGATCGTTTACACAATATGTGATAAAGACTTACTATAACACAAGTTAATGATAGAGAACCAAGAGTATCGTTGTCAGTTCTGAAACAGTTTTTTTCCTTTCTATAACGCGACCTACTACAAGTAAAATATTGTCTCAATTTAACGTCAGCAAAATGGAGATTGAGTTTATCTACACCTGCAAAGGCTTTTCAATCAACTTTGACCGTTCAGCCGTTATTATTACCCTCAGACCCTACCAACCATACCTGTGTTGTTTATAATGGATGGAAACAACACTGTGATATTCACATTTTAGTTTTTACTGTTTCATTTTTTCACTCATTGAATAATTTCATTGTTATATTTGAAGATAGTATGTCAATCCTCTTTCTACTAATTGTTTTCACTTGCACAATAATTCACACTAAACATTTTAAATTATTGGAATTGTAGGTGTATTTTTAATAATCTACAAAAATTTACTCAGATCCTTGGGTATTTCAACAGATATAACTCTGTGTAACTGAAGAATATACTTCAATTATGTTCCATCGACTATCATAGACATAATTATGCACTTTATCCCATAAAATGTATGTGAAACCACTAAAAACATTTTAAGAACATGCGATTCATTTTGCATAACAGTTACATCAGAGAGAAGTAAATTCTTTTTACATGGTATAACTGAGAGTCCTGAAAATTATTGATTGTTGATAAAATATATATTTAATTCGCCTAATCAATTTGAGAGAGCAACGAAAATTTTAGTTTAAAGAATAATGTTTTGAGCCTATAAAGTTAAACATTTTTTAATAAGTACCAACGAAATAAATAGACTTTACTGCAACATCCCATAAAACTTTAATAACTAGTTTCAGCTATTTCAGTAATACTTGAAATAATTAAGGGCAGAGTGGAGGAATACTAAGTTCATAGTAAAAATAGTGGAAGTGCATGTAATGTAGTATGATGTAGCGTATTACAATGTATACGTTCACTCTAAGGTTTTTTGGGCTACTGTAGTTAAACATATCTAATTTCAGTCTTTGTAATCATCTTTCTGTCTAAATTACAACTATTAGCAACAGAATTGTGGTTCCAATCAATAAAATATTTATAAATGTAGGTCTTAAACGTCTTCTCCGGTCCAAAAACGCATATTTACATTAAACTAATCGTCTTCCGGTCTAAGATATATCCGGAGTTTCCGGTGTGTACGGATCAAAGTTGGTCTAAACAGTCTATTTCGGAAAAAAATTGGCTAATTCCTGTCACTAAAATCTACTTCTTGTATTGTAGTAGCATTTGAATTATTCCACTATTTAAGAAAATATATATATTATACATCTCTATAAAATATGACTACTAAAAATATTTAACCTACTTCTGGTTTTAAGGCATTTCGGGTCCTGGAATTTTTTTGAGTGTACGATACACATGGGTATCAAATTTTATCTTTTTAAGACAGGTGGGATATGAAAAAAATTTTTTAGAGGTTTCTACCCATTAAACCCCTTATGGATGATTGATCCTCAATGAAAATAATTTGCATGCCTTTTTTATTGATTAGAATGAGTGTGTTAAATATAATCGTTCTTAGTCTTTAGGTAATTAGAAAAGATAATATAATTTTTGAAGGGGTTACAATCCTATTTCAACCCATATGGGTGGTTATTTCCATGACTTCATGATAAATATTGCATTTGTTTGTTTAGAATACAGGATAACTGAGTATCATATTTGCCGGACATTGGAGTGTAAAAAAATTAAATATAGATATTACTGCTGGCAACTCAATTTAATCACTGTGGATTTTTATGAAATTTAGTTTGTTTTTTGTGGCACACGTATGTGTAAAACTTTATCTCTCTAGAGCATTTCATCAACTCTGGGTAATTAGTCTTAAAAAATCTGAAATGAGTGTAAAATTGTAATCCTTGTTAATAACGAGAATGTGAGAAAACGAAATATTGGTGTTCAAGGTACTGATACTTAATTTCGGTAGGGGTATCTCTAATTATTTATAAATACTTCTCTATAATTGTAGAAATACACAGTATTATTTAATCATTAATGAGAAGAGTATAATTTAGTTTTACAAACTATTTTTCAATCATATATTATCAGGTAATTTGTTATATTCCTGTTATGTTTCAGATTTAAAGTAAAACTGCTGATTTGTATTGTATTTATTATGTTCAGGTTTTTTGCTGTTGTTAGTATCATAAATGTTTTCTGTATGTACAATTATTTTACGTTTATTTAACACATACAAAACTAAGAAAGAACTAAAGGCCTTTAAAACCAGCCGTTAACTCTCTGGAATTTCTTGCTGCTTCAATATTGGAAATATGGGCACATATGAGTTAAGTCATTAAGGAATATAGAAGTAAAGTCATTAAGGTAGGGAGGAGGATGTATACTCTGTGATATGAATGATGTATACTCTGAGTTTCCAGAAAAACACAATAATTTGAAAACTGAATTCCGTGATGGGATGCTTCAATTAATCTCTTATTTTCTATCTGGTCTTCATAAGGGGGGGTCTTCATTCTTAAAAGACCTGGACTTTTTAATATTTGATTCGTCTGAAACTTAAACAACGAAGAGTACACAGCATTTGTAACAATCTAATTTATAAAACTCTACACAAACTACTTATATGACAGTAAGATTTCTAAACTATATTCTATCTGGACTCTAGGAATGTCTATACTCTATAACATCTTGGGTCTAAAAACAAGAAATTCTATTTTGTTTTTCTCTAACTAATTTTGGAATATAGTTTTAAGAATCTTTAACTTCCAAGTTTGGACCTTTAAAAACTTCTGGCCACTAGAAACTCCGAAAGCTTTGGTTCCCTGAAAGTTCCAAATATCTAAGGATGGCGGTCCTTACGATATTCAAGAGACAAGAAATTTTCAGACTCAATTTTGAATGCTAGTTTAAATCAGGCTTATCAAGTGTTACTTTTACGCTTTATTATATTTTTATTCTTGGATTTTTAGTACGCGTATTTTAAGCTATAATTATTTTTTTTTTATTACTATAATTTCCTTGTATAAAAATATAAAACTTTCACAAATTTATATGAATTAAAGACACTTAAAACAGTAAAAAAGTTAAATGATGAGCAATATGGGTAAAAGTTGCTATGGTAAAAATTATAGAACTGCTTTCTATAGAACTCCAATGTTGTGATACCTAAATAATTGTTATAAAATATTATTTCTTGCAGCTATAGATGGGAATAAAAATAAACCATTGCACTGCATAAAGGAAATTATATATTTGCAGGAAACAGTAAAGTATATTTGGTACTGTAGAGTTTCTATATTCTACTAAACTACACCGCAATGGATAAATGTGTGTGCAAGTACCGTAGAACCGAGAACTTATGGAAGCAATCTACTACACTATTGGTTGTGGTTAAATATTCACACCACTGCGCAATAGAACCAACTTTTCTTACTGTTCACACCGTGCGTTTATTCCATTAAAACATTTATTATAGTAGAAATACCTTACGGTTCCTGAGAACAAAAAAATTCTTTTAAATACTTTCAATTAACAGATGTTTTTGTGCATGTAAATAATTAAATTGTCAATTAAACTATCAAAACACTGGCAAAGAAGGAGTCGCCTACTCGTTATTTGATAGAGCAAAGAGCTTATGCTCAGATTAATATGGATTAAAAAAGGAATTTAAGAAAGTTGAATCGGATCTTAAACACAATGGATACTCTCAATTAGTCATAAATAAATGCAAACGAACGAGAAGAATTATTCCCGAGTGAGAAAAACAGAATATTGATAAATTTACGTGTGGGTCAATCCCTTATGTGCCGGGATTATCGAAGAAAATTAAAGAGTGGGTAGAAATACAACATTAGAACCGCGTTATAACACCCAATATTTATAGACAAAGTCTCATAGAAACAAAACAAAAATATGGCATACAGGATTCCAGAAACTGTGTTTACATTATAAAATTTAGTTGCAATAGGAAATACATAGAGACAAAAGGCCCTTAAACTTAGGTATAAAAGAACACACAGATAACACAAAAAGGGTTTCACAGAAAAGTCAAAAAAATGCACACCATTGTTGGCCCGAAATACCATCATATGAATTTGGATGAAGCCAACATAATACATCGGGAACTACATTTATTTACAAGTAAATTAATAGAGGCAACATATATTAAATTGGCACTCAAAAACCAATAAATCAGTCAATTATCCGTCGAGGTTAGGCTGCTTTGGATGCCTATTCTCAAAATTGAAATAAAAAGAAAACCAAAAGTATCATACAGATTAGGTATTGTATTAAACCAATGCGGATTAACAGTATGGTTTTAAGAAGTTCATCTAGCAATAATAAAAGCATACCCATTCCTGCACCCTTCTTTTTTATTCCCACCATTTTGTTTCTGCCATGACGACCGCAATTTGCTATTGGCCTTTGGGCCGTCGTAGGTAGTTGGTCGACGAATGCAGACTATTGAGACCAGTATTCTAAAGTTCGGTTTTAATAATTAGTTTTGTGTTTAGTTTAAGAGCATGTGTGCATGGTTAAGAGGCAGTGAAGGTGACACACAACATCGTGGTTGTGATTTCTCTGTGAATTTCCAAAAATCTTCCTGCACTTGGTAAAATGTTATTGTTCCCACACATATTTTTTGAACTTAGCTTTCAAAATAAAACGAAATATATGCATTAGTGTTTACGTTCAGGCTTTCGTGAAATATTGATATGTCACTCAAGACCAACAATGGCATTTGTATGCGTATAAACATTAAGTTAAATTGTAAGAAAAGTATAGTAATAGAATTTAACAGGAAATAATATAAGCAAACTGTAAGTCGTTGTTTCTAAATTATTTGTCTTATAATTCTAAAAGTAATAATAAAGAAGCTACAGTTCAAGTTACAACACCCGTTATTCTAACCCTACTACTTAGTTTGTGGTTAATTTTCTATAGAAATATTAACCCGGCTATAAAATATTTTTGAGAAATTTAACAGAAACGAATTTAAAAAATCTAAAGGTAATATTAAATTGTGCTCTAATAAACCATTTCAATGTTCTACATCTTTATTATTTAGGGAGTGAAATGTTCTGTAAATCAGCTGATTTTGATTAAATAAATTACTATTTTATTTTATTTCCAACGGCAGCAGCCATTATTACAATTGATTACTAAAAGTACATGCATAATACAAATTAGCAAAACGAAAATACTTCTATAAATTTCAATTAATAAATACGATTACTTATAAATGATACAAATTTGTAAATTGAAGAAGACTTGCAGTTGCTATTAAGGTACTACAGTATATAAATAAAAACACATTACGGTAACGAAAAAAAAATAATAAATTAGATTTTATTTTAAAAGCAAATATGATAAAATTTTTGCTCTAATATTTTATTATACCACTAAAAACCTGCATGAATCTCAAGTCATAAATAAATAAGCCACATTGCTTAATAGTATTATTATATAATTTAGAATTACTACAGAGAAATATTCAACAATATTTAAGGAATTTGGCTTTATATCAAAGACTTAAGAGTTGGATCAAACCAATCACAAGCTGTTACAATAATGTCGAGATAAAACTACGTAAATGACATGTGATTCATTCAATAATGTATTTCTCATCACTTTGTATGGAATCGGACTACTTTCCAACACAAGTAAGGTTTGCGACAGTCATCTCCTCCTTCGTAGCCAAGCAAGATGATTTTTCTCTTTCCCAAACATTACTTTCCATATGTTAACATTTCTGTCTCTATGTATACGTATCTATCGCTTTTTAGCACATAAGTGTGATTCCGTTATTTGTTTCGACAGTTCAAAAAACTGGTTTTAACATAAACATGAATTATAAAAGAGTGATATGTTTCCTGACGGAAGAATAATTACTATGAAAGTATCATTCACTACTTGTCTCGAAAGTTTTATTGCAGGGATTGGTAATTCTTAAATAAAATCTTCTTACTCATCTTAAACTGTAATTTTTAGTTTGACAATCTACAATTCCTTTAATATTTTTACATATCAATTTGGATATAAATAGTTGAATCCAAGTATAAAAGCAAGGTTGGACAAAATAATACTAAAGGGGTTATTTACCTTGTTCTACATACCGAATAAGTCTATTTCTTTCCGTATGTTGTGCAATTTATAGTTTCATGGCCATATAAAAAAATGGTATAATTCTCGGTTGTTACAGCAGCAGACTTCTTCCAAGATGGGTTCAGCAGAAATTCCATGGTGGGTGAAAAGGGATTTATTCAACGGAAATATCGATAGTTAAATTATTTTTAACTTATTACCTGATAGGGTGGTTATACGTAGATAAAGTCCTGAGTACGAAATCTCTGCAAGAAATTACTTTTGTATACTAACTGAGTTAATTAGATGCATGAAACTACATTTTGTATACTAATATCTGACTAAATGCACTGATCGTATGCATGGAGCGACATTTGTCCACTGCACAACAAGGCCGCATAATAGGTTTATTTCAAGATTTCCCCGTGTAAAATCATGCATTGATATTTCGAATAAATTACATTGCTGACCCCACTACTGAGTTTGCCTGCCCTGATAACCAGATCAAGAAAGTATATACAATTAAAGGTTTTTAGAAAACTTCTTCGGCCAAAAACGGGCAATTTCCAGGCGTTAGAATCAACCTAAGGTATTTCCAGTGTCACATAAATCTTTCATGTTGTCCCCAAGGTTAAGAAACGTATACTAACACAAACTTCGATAAAAAATTAAGTACCATCGGCTCATGTAATTCACTTCCTGTCTTAGATATTTTTAGTGTAATAAGGTGAGTTTGTATTGTTGCCCGACACAGAAAATATATTCACAGTTACGTAGGTTCGTAAACTTTGCACATGTGTCAGCCCCAGTGTTTTGGGGTTTATCATATTTCCAACGCCTATGTTGTATTTGCTTTGATTCGCAATCAAAAACATTTGTATACATACACAGGATTAAAAAGTCAAATTCTGCCAAAAGGCAATTGAAGTGAGGTTCATAGGAGTCTCAAAATTTTTAGTAGATAGTAATTTGGTCTTTTATACCTTCATGATTACAGTACAGACCCAGCACTGCTTACTTTTCTGTTTCCTAAAATGCACTGCATAGATTTCCTAAAATGTAAAGTTAACCGTATATTTTTTCTTAACTAATGATTTGTCTTCTATTAATATTTTCTTACCTTGTGCAAAGGAAATTTTGCAGAAGATGATGAGATAAGAAATGTTGCTACTATCAAGTTATTGTGCGTTATTGATTAATCAAACTGTAAAAAAATTAAGTAATGGTGGAATTGATTAAACATTTGGTTTTTACTTTCATAAAACAATGTTTAAATACAAAAGGGTCCAACCTTAGAGACCCAGATAGGATTTTTCCTCTACTTTAGATTCCCATGGGGCGTAACTCAAAGAGATTTTCAGAAGAATAATAGCGATATATTCATACCATGAACCCTACGGATGTAGAAATTTCAGTATTATCCGTTGATTAGTTTTACGCTTCAAAGCAAAAACAAACAAACAAATTTAATTTTGAATTTTTAATATGATTAAGATTGGCATATGTTATCAATTTAGTCTCCAATAAAAGTCAAGTAGCTGAGAGCTTCAAGAATGTCAATGTTTTTCTAGTTAAACATTATTGTATATGAAAAAGATGTACTCCTAATTTTTAATATCCTATGTAAGTCCATAAAAATACCTTAATTCATACAACGTTATTATTACGTTATTACTTACCTTTATTACCTTATGAATGATTTGTAATAAGTGGCGTAGAATAAAAACACGTATATACTTAACTGGGCTTAAAGTTTTTAACAATCACGTTAAAATGTTTACGAATTATTCATCGTAAATACGCCACTGGATACTGTTTGATGAGAGAATTAAAACAATTTCTGTAATGCTCGCATTGTCTCGTTTTTATTAAACATTATTGTTGATAAATAATGAAGATTTTGTTCATACTTAAATGATTTGTTTGTGGAAATAACTAAAATAATTACTAATTCAATAGCTATGTGGTATTGCATCAATACATTTTTAAAACTGCCACTATTAAATTATTCGTAATTTTATACAACATATGAAATGTGCTTTTAAATTATTTTATTTTATAAAAATACAACCGATTTTTAACAAATTATTTATTAATAAATTATGTTTAGTATGTGTGCGTGTGTGTGTGTTCCAATATGCAATTTATATAATTTATTCTTTAAAGCATTTAATTTGAATGTATTATACTTTATATACTAAGGAAGAATAAAATTGTGCTTGCTGAGATATGTTTAATAATCACGTTATACGTGTTTCTATTGCTTTTGTAAGGAAATGATTTTATTACATGTATGTGTATCTAATGGCTATTTTTCCAATGGTTTTTTTGTTTTATAACAGTTTTCGGTTTAGTAGACAAAATACTTGTAACAGAACTGTTGGAAGTCACACTTATTTTCCTTTCGGAAGATTCCTATGAATATCCCATCACATTTTGAAGCATTAAGACTGGTAGCTTGGTGACACCATCAAGTATCACGTAGCAGTATGTCATTGTCAATTAGAGGCTTCACATCTGTGTGTTCATATCCTCCAGTTAAACCTCACTGGGTGCTGAGAGAACTGTGTGACTTACATCTGGGCTACTCTATGGATGTCCTGGAACAGCACATCACAAACCTCAAATATCGGTATTCATGGACGATATGCCTAGCCTACTACGAAGGATTTACAGTTGGAGTGCATGGAGCTTTAGTTGTAACGGCTATTGGAAGTCTGGCCACGAGGGAGTGCATTCCCCAGCCTACTTTGATTGGAGAGGCTTACTACATTAAGCCACTATTACTACAGCTTTAAGATAAGTACAACTTCACCTTTGCAAACTTGAATAATACAAGAGAACAAAGAAACACGCTAACATCAATAATCTTATGGATGATCGGTAACAATGATGGATTTGTCATTATTAATTTTGTATTTAATCAGCTTAATGTACGGGAAATATAATATTAGGCTTAAACAGTTAATATGGAAAATTAATTATTCAACCATAATTTCAAAAGCTATTGTACTGTGTTCTAATTTCCTATTTTAACTAATAACTTTGTATCTACGACTCAATAAGGCCAATATATGGCTTTGATAATTAATTAATACATTACCCAATATAATTATTAATTGTCCTCTTCACTAGCTTTGTTAGTGAATGGCAAGCACGTTCACAATATATCAAAATTGCAATGTCAGTAGTAGGGCCTCCACTACTCATTATATTACAATTTTGGTAATTAATCCACAATTTTGTGTTTTAATGACTATAAAATTTTAAAAATCCTGGTATAAATTCTGTATAGTTGAACGTTGTGTAAAGTAGCATAACATAATGATCGTTTCTAATATTAGGTTGACACAACAATCCTTTTTAAGACATCTATGAAATAAATAATAAACACTTGAATGAAATGGAAGCGAAATGTATTTTAATATACAACTTTATCAACAAAATTCTCAGTGTCTTCATAAAATTATTTCCTAATATGCAGCTTATAAATAATATTGAATGATAGTCATTTAGAAGGTATTAATTAAATAGAAAATTCGTTGACACTAATATTTTTCAATAATTCTAATATATAACTCTTTATAAAGTTATGATATTAAACCTGTTGTTCGTGCCGGCTCCCCTTTCAAGATGACATATATTATGACTGCATTTGTAGTTACCTAATATTGCTGACATATTTAGCATTTATTGCAAAGAACACATCAATATCCTTTTAGTATTCAACCTTAACTTCATATGCTTAGTACATATATAATTAAAATTCGTATTACCCCTTATGCTTTGTGTTTTATCCAAAACATTTTTTTCACAAAACAAGCTTAGACCCCAAGAAATAACAATCTTATCCGATGGGGGCATGCCTTAAAAGCTCTGGATAAGGTAAACAAAAAAACAAAATAAAGGACTTTAAGGCAATATTTATTGAAAAAAATCATTTTTATTACATTTATGTAATTAATTATTAAGTTCATTTTATTTACATAACACGAAAATATTCAGCACGGATAATCGAATTCGAGGTCTGAAAAGCATCCAAATAATGTAATACTTAAAAAAAGTTAATTTTAACCAGGGTATTGATATACTGTAACATGTGGAACGTGTACACCTTAAGCAAACACTTAACGTAGCAGAAACACAAGGAATATCAAATAAATTGCGAAAAATAAAAATGTTATTACATTTAACTTCAGTATCATAGGTGAGGTCTGTTCGGTAGGGGTTAAAATGGGGTTGCAGCATCTAAGATTACTAGAACTAGAAAGATTAAATTTGGTAAACCCGTGTCTTTTAGTAGCAACATATAAATAATTCTTAAAGGTATATAGGGGTTGAAAAATGTTTGCAACCCCTAAAATAATTTTTTTTCACCTTTCCACTGTCGTAGAAAAAATATCTAACACACTACCTCATAACTTAAATATAAAAAAAATCATGTTCATGAAGATTAGCCACCAGGGTGTAAAAACTAACACTTATAGAACTATATTAATATTATTAATTTATAGGTAGGATTCTCAGTATGAAACCCTGCCCTGCCCATATACGTCAGTCAACTAAACCGCGTAATCTGCCATATACCCGAAGCCAGGATGACTCATTTCCTAATTACGTCAATATCAAAGGCTGTACATGGTTGCCCACGTCTTTTACCTGATCCACCAAAACTCCAGACAAAATCTCTCTCAAAGTCAACATTTGTCTTCAAAGTCTTAATTACAAATTAAAGGCTAAAAAGGGGTTCTTTTATTAAATTCATTATTTTATAGCCTATATGTATTAAAAAAAATAATTTTGATTTGGAATGGTAATAATTAAAATTTGATTGTAATAAACGTAGAAAAGTAATAAAAGCTTTCAAGGGTAAGAGATTTTAAGTATTGAAATTAAAATTGTTATATATTTGTGTGTATGTATATTTTGAGTAGTTAACTAATTATGGAACGAACACATTACAAAAACATTTAACTCACAAATACACACGCTCACACACAAAGAATACATTTTATTATTTATGGACTACTAAATTAATAAAAATGGTTTACGCTAAATATGCATAAATATTTTATTTTCTTGTATAAAATTATGACTTGGGATTTAACGAAGCCTATTTATAGAGGAGCTGTATAATATTTATGTCTGTCTGTTTTTCTTTGAGTCAGTATATCAATATGTCAGTCCGTAAGATATTTCGAATTCGAACATACTTCGGCTGAGCATAAGGGGATAATTTTACATTGGCCGTAATGGCAGCCATTATGGCAACAAGATAATGATAGAATAAACACGTTAGGAAATGGAGAGTTAAGAACTATCAAATGACATTTAAATATGGGTTGGTTGGTGGAAAGTTTTCGTTACAATCTATTTATACTAGTTTATTTGTATACAGGCAAAATAGAGTTCAATAATGGTACATGTCACTTCATGGGGTTTTGCTAAGCGTTAATATAACATATAAATTGGTTGAATATATTAAGAATGAATTGAGCAATAAACTTGAATATTTTCAAAAGTATGACTTTGGACTATAACAAAATTCCTTTTCTCTCTGTCTGTTTCTTGATGTACGAGTTTTTCTGTTGGATGTCTCAAGAAAGACTTGAGGTATGGATTTCAAATTTTGCACACATCATCATTTTTACATAGGAATAGTCATGTAACACAGGAAGTTGTACATACCTTGTGCTTGGTAAGGGACGGGTGACTGAGCCTTTACATAGTGAAATATATGTAGGATATAACAAGAAAAGATTTTCCCTAATTTGTATTATTGGCATTTTTTTGGATCATTCCTACAGATACAAGAATAATTAGTTCAATGAAACAGCAACAACTATTCATAAAGAGCATAATAATATCTATTGGAATTGGACAAAGCGTAATTTAAGTTTATTTGGCAGATTTTCACTTCAATCTGTCTGAAGACTGTAAAAGTTTAATTCTGCTGATTGCGTGTTTGCCTGCTCTTCCGCAGAACAACTCGAAAATGAAATGAGTGACAGTTTTCTGTGAAGTCTGTTACGCAACACGTATGGTGAGGAGTACTGTCTGGAAATTTAATTTATTTACTCACCAGTATAAATAAAAGTTTTTAATACGCATAAAGTGACTTTTATTTACTTTTCATTATATTATTTTCATGACATGCAAAAGGTACCACAATATCAAAATTAAACAATAGAAAAAATATTGTATGAACTCAAATATGTCGAAGTCTCATTTAAAACGTAGTTTGAACCTTTAAAAAAAAAATCTTTTTAGTTGAACATTTTTGTTTTAATTAATAACTTAAAGTAAACCTTGTGTCCATGTTTAGATCTAAAACATTTTCGACTCTCAAAAACAATGACCCATAACAAAGTAGTGGAGGAACACTTAGAGTTCAATAATACAATTTATACACATTTACCGTCAAGACGAAGGCGTAGCAATTGATTCTCCTTTGTTTGAAATCATTTTAAAACGAAGATTTGATTAAGGTATGTAAATGCCAACTATGTTGTTTTTCCCTATAAAGACAGACACTAAATTTAATGATTTTTTAATTGTATTAACAGTATTCTCCTTGCATACACCTTGCAATGGAAGATAAAGGAATGTAATTTGTGTGTAGTAAGAGATAGGGTAATCCTTAGTATTACGGGGTATTACCACTGTCAGCTAAACCATTACAAATCTGTCAAAGACTTTTATCTCGTCACTTGATAGAGTTTATTCTCCGATAAAAATGAGTTAAGAGTGACTTAAAAATGTTGAACTTGATTTCTATATGCAATGGATAGCCACAACCCGTAATAACCAAGTTCGAAACGAACTGAAAGAGTCATTCCTGAGTCATTCAATAAGAATAGTGATGATATTGCGTTTATTTCAGTACCTTTTGTGACTAGATTTTTGGAGAAAAATATAAGAGTAGGCAGAAAATACAACATTATAACTGCGGTTTTTTTAAAACACACAATAATCTTAGACAAAGTCTTGTATAATTAATAACAAAACAAAATGTTACACAGTATTCCGAAAAATGTGTTTACAGTATAAAGTTTCGTTGAAATAGAAAATAGACTATATAAAAATACCATTTACACGTAGGCTTAAAAAGAACAAAAAAAATACGAGATGAGGGGCCTAACATACCCCCTCTGCTCTTCGCTCTCTGTATTGTTCCCTTGTGAGACAGCTTGTGGAGTATGCAAGTCCCGTGTGGTCGCCTTACACTGTTGGCAATAGGACGAGACTGGAGGCTCTACAAAGGCGTTTTCTTCGCTTGATTGGTGTCCGGCTGGGTTTTGCCTATCTTGATGTGCCTGTGGAGGAACTGTCCAGCAATCTGAACTTGTCACCTCTTGCCCTGCGACGTGACGTGGCTGATGTTGTCCTTCTCTGGAAGATAGTGAATGGTCGCATGAACTGTCCAGATCTCCTAGCTGAAATCGACCTCAGAGTTCCGGCAAACACAAGATCTCGAGATCTGCTGGGTCGAAGATACCACTCAACCAACTTCGACTTCAACAGTCCTCTCGCAAGGTTTATTCGCCTGGGAAATCAGGTTGCGTCTGGGTGTGTGACCTGTTCTTCGATGGACTTCACCAGGTTCGCCGGCAGGCCTTCTCTCTTCTTTCTTGACAAACAAGGGATGGACGCTAATCTCACGAGGCTGCAAGGAAGTTCTTTAACAGTACGTTGACTACCTATCAGAATGAACGGACGAATGAGGGCTTACTTAACAGATTTACTTTCTAAGTCGTTATATTATATTATTGTTTATAGTGTTGTATACTTTATCTTCTATATTTTGTTATTATTATTAGATTCGATTACCTTATATAGTCTATTAATGTTATTTATTACCACGTGTTTACTGGTTGCTTTATGTTAATGTACGTTAGCGTTGTTTCATTGTTACGGTTATGTTTGCTATTATTGTTAATACTGTTATTGTTATATAAATGATTTTCCTAGTGTTAACACTATTTATTGAACCACTGTTTCAGTACTAAGTTTGCTTATTGATTTGGCTTATAGCTACACATGTTGGTTGGCGTGTTTGCAACATGTTATTGTATTGTTCCTAATGTATACTTTTGTATTTTTTCTATAATATATATTGTAATCTAAATATCCTTATATGTAAAATGGTATATTGCCATTAATAAATAAATAAACATAAAAACCAAAAATTGCAGACTCGTGTCATTTCACTAGATTCGGTACATCTATAAAGTTATGGTATATTACTTAAAACTTATCAGTCCCATATAAATTTATCATTATTATATGCTATTAAAATTTAAAATTTAAAAATTTAGAGCACAATTTACTTAACGGTTTTTGATTTTTAGTTGGTGAGTGCCAATTGAGTTAGTTAATACTTAATAATGTTAATGTTTGTAATATTTTAGCTTTTGGTGTGTGTTTGTGCGTAACTATAAAATTTATTTATATTACTTAATATACTTGTTGTGAAATAATTCAATTTAAATTATAAACACTGCTTAGGTATAAACGTTTGCCGTCGGTAAAAATAAATTAATTTTATATAAATTAAATCCTACTATATAATTTTATATTTTTAATAATTAATTTTATTTATAGATTATGAAAACTAATACAAATTTTAATCTTTCTCATTTACCATAAAACCAACATGGAAATGTAATGTATATTTTATAGTTTTTACCTAAATAAATGATTGTCTAACAAACAATACAAGCTATAAGCACCAGTCCATAGTAACATAAAAGTGAATGTCTTGTTGTTATATGTACCATTCTCTGTTATAGCCAGAGGACATAGCGCATGGTTGCTATATAAGTTAAGTAGCGACTATAATACAACCAGTTTTGATACTGTCTGAACAGTTTAAATTTCTGAAACAAACTACAGACATCAATATACAAGAACGCGTAAATATTTTTACTTACTATTAGAAATACATTTAAAAATGCATTAATTTTTATTAACCAATTTGAATAGGAGGAGGTTACACAATTAGACTTGTGTCTATGTTTCATTTTTATGTATTCTCACTAATATTTACGAAAATACACAACTCATTTTTGTGTGAAAATATTTAAAAGAAAAGGGCTGCCATAAATTGGTTCTACTTTGACACAAAAATACTAAGAGCGGAATAATAACAGTGGCTGTAACTGTATTCATTTTGGAATAGATCTTGGTCAGGAAATCAAGGCACAATAGACTTTAGAAAAAATATTGACAGCGAAATACGCACAATGGCCGTAAATACAGACTTTTTTCCATAATTTTCTATGGTTCGCGAACACAAAAGTAAACTCTACATTGGCGTCGGAAATATAATTAATCCATACCTTAAGGGCTTATCGAAACTGTGAGCGGAGACACTTTATTTATTGTAAAGGTAGGCCATATGTTTGGCAACTGAATAAAGTAAAATAACGAAACGTGACACTTTATATGTATTTCCTTTTTCTGCTTTGTTTTCTTGGTGGAAGTGAGTTGGTTTTAATGGAAAAGACATTTTTTCATACTTCCACAATACATGTATTGAAAAAGCGCTTTCGCGTTAAGGCATCATCAGTTTGATATTGTTTACAGAAAAAAAATTTGTGTAAAATAGAAAATAACATATGCTAAAATAGAATAAAATTTAAAACTAACTGTAAAGGACCAAAAGCTAATAAATTATAAAAGAATTATGTAGAAAAATATGGTTTGGAATTCATAATTTTGGAATGGATTTTTTTTCACTAATGGTATAAAACATATTTACTGAAATTTACTGAAGGTTCGGAAATAAAATCATCCTTTAAAACTGTCATACATGCACTTTCAATTTTATTTCTTTTAGTCCAGGAAAATTCTTTAAACACTACTCAAGATGATTAAAAATTTATATGATGATTTTCCTTTACTGCATGTTCAACTAATTTAGATTTTTTCAATGTTTTCTTTTTTATAATTATAAATATGTTCTTTTACCCTAATTTTCCACAGGTCTTGATGTTTGGCCGATACACGTTCTTGTTGCAACCACAGACAAGTTTATATATATCACATTCTCTGTTTCTTGTTTTTTTTCGGTTTTAATTTTGTTAAGTAGCTTCTGATATTATTTTGTGACTTAAAAACAGTACGGATGTTAAATTTATAATTTATCCTACGAATTTTTTCTGATGTTCCTTTTACATAAAGAATAGTTACAGTAGTGAGATACTGAAGTTGTTATCATTAGAAAGTCGTTGTTTAATCAAACACAAAGTTTCAGAGACAGGTACATTTGTAAATAGACTATTTACGTCGTAGCTGACCATAATATCATTTTAATCAATATTAATATTTTTTATTTTATTTATACAATTTTCTGAATTCTTGATGTAAGAATTAGCTTGTCCAAATATTGGACTAATATTCTGTAACAAACATTTTGATAACTTTGATACAGGAGAGTCAATGGAACTTACTATTGGCCTAAGAGGAATTAAATCTTTGTGAATTTTTGGTAGTCCATACAAATGTGGTGGCTTTGAATATTGAGGGCTTAATTTTACAATAAGAGTATTACCTAGTTCATTTCATAGTTTTTTAGTGTCTGTTTTATAATTTTCTCAATATTTACTGTTGTATCCTTATTTATTGAAGTATATTCATCACAGTTAACCAATTTATTAATTTTATTATCATACTCCTTCCTTGTCCAAGATAACTGTAACTTTACCCTTATCAGCAGGAAGAATTACAATAGATTCATCGTTTCTTAGCGATTTAAGAGCACTAATCTCTGTGAAAGTAAGGTTACTTTTGGGTCTAATTGACTTTTCCAGTGTTTGTCGGATCAAAGCCCGGTAATAGTCTTGCTGTTCAGGATTAAAAACAACTACCCTGTGTGATCTATATAGTGACATATAGTATTATGACGGAATTTAGATAAGACATTGCATCGAGTTTAAGGCATACGATACTGATTAGGTATATACACATTGCTATCGTTTCTAGACAAAACAACAGAAAACAGGTTAACATGGCGGGTAGGAATCTAGAAGACCGAGCATATGCAGTACTGTATCAAATTTACAAATATTTAAAAATACAGCTTAACTTACTAAAAAGGCAAAGAGCTGTGTATCTCGCAAAGTAGGCGTGCGTTAAGTACTTTTAGGGAATAAAAATAATAGTAACTTCTACTAGTAAATCTAGACAGTTAGAAAACTACATTTCTTTGTGTATTAGTATGTATGCCCGCATAGGCTCGTCTACAGATTATCTTGAAACCTACGTGACATGCATTAAAAGTATTAAACACTAATGAAGGCTTATAAGAGTACAGCAGGCTCTCTTATAATACAAATGGTGTATTCATACCTTTGTATAATAATTCTAAAAAATTAAAAATGTTATAAATTAAGGTACTTTTAAATGAAATAAATTATGAAGAGTATGAATTGAATCTTAATATAAATTATTAACATTGCATATTCTAAAAGTATTATTAGTTGATATTTTTCAATAATAGACCTAAACAATAATAATTTCAGCAATAAAATAACACTTTTTCAACAGCAATATACGTAAATATTACAAAATGTTAATAGAAACACTAATTTTCCAAAAGTAATATACGTAGTATAGATAGAAAGAAACGCTATCATTTTATGTATTGTATTATTCATAAGGCAACATTGCAATTACATCTTAATAAATGACCAGCTTTTGTTTAAATTTATAACTCAAAATGAACCGAAGTAACGGAATTAGTTTAATAGACTGATAATATATATGTTATAACACTTTTTTCCGAACATGAGTAAAATATTCATTTTTAAGTATAACTTTGTGTACATACATAGACCATAGCACAACGCTTTCAGACAAATATATTGTTGTTAAAAGAATCCGAAACCCTAATTTTATAATGCCTCATAAATTTATCCTGTAGGTACTTCCAACACTTACCAGTTAAATATAATATGATTGCCTCTACACTACATATTCTTGTAATATATTATTAAGAGCCGACAAGTCCTTCTTAAAATAGATTCGTTGTCTGTTTCTGGGCCTGTATAATAACCTGTAATAGAAAGGTCTCAGATTTCGGCGTAGGCTACAAACCATCGGTATTTAAGGTTACACCACAATCATATTATCTTTAAATTGGTTATTTAGTTAAACATAATTTCTATTTCCTTAAAATACTATATTTAAAAAAAAAAAAACTGAGTACAAACATACGCAATTTTCTCATAAGACATTATAAGAGACGTGATCATATTATTTTTTTGAATTGGTTTGTGTGACTACTGTTCTAATCTGTGGTTCATTACATCAACAGTTATATTGATTTATTATTAGATAGAATTATAAATTTATATTGGTGTGTATGCCGGTACATCTCTATATTTATTATCCTTGCCTAGTTTTGTGTTAAAAATATATTAATTATTATTAGGTTAATTAACAGAATACTTTGCAAGGCAGTTCGATCTTTACGTTAAAAAATTGGCTGTAATTCTAAAATGTTGTGGATTTTAATTTTTATTGGAAAAACTAAACTATTAACAGGGACGAAGATGTAATTTATGATAATAAAATCATACTAGTAATGACAAAAGCGAAACAACTATTAATTCAGATAAGTAAAATTGAATCTTCAAATTAATGTGCAATAAGTGGTAAAATTACCAGGATCTGTTTAACAAGATCTAGTAATTAGGACTAAGCAGTCCAACACAAAGAAGCGCCGCGTCGTCCGGGAAATTTGATTACACTGAAAGAAGACGGGGAATGGTTAGCGGACAATGCAGCAATTAGGGGGTTTTCACGCTAAGCTGCTTCGAGCCAGCCAATGCTTTGTACTTTGTGTTTGAAAAATGAACCACAACTGACTTAATAATATATTCTCTCAATTCTTATATTGATTACGCTCTAGAAAGTCAATAGGCTGACAGTTTAGTGAAGACTCTCCCGTCTGCTTGTGATAAACAGGAACTGATCATAGGTTTTATCTCTACGAACGCACGATAAGTTTTGAATTAGTTTTAACCATGTTTTCTACAAGAACAACAAAGAATAAACAAGCTACTACACATAGTACAGTGAAAGTAGTGACTGCGGTGTCTGGCGTCAGTGGGGATCTGGTCTAAACCGGGTGTCTACTACGTGTTCTTGTACGCGCGGGTGTCGCGTAGTATTAACTCGTAATATCGTCCAGTCCAACAATTAATAACACAATTAATGAATGTACTCTAATGGGTTGTTTTTGATCGTTGAGGGTTTAAATTTGGTTTGATATTATATTTCTGCAATATCTATCTGTATAGAAATTGAAAATAGTGAAATTCGGTGACCTTGGGAGTCTGCGATCGAAGTTCTCCGTCCTGACTTGAAGTCTGGCTTTAATTTATTCTCATTTTCTTTAAAGGCCACTAAACTTAACGTTTAAAAATAATATACTACATAATCAATATAGGAGGTGGTGTTAACACGTTGTTATTGGATAATAAAACTTTGTAATAAATCTACTCTTAGAATTAAATAAATAATTAGTATTACTCTAGCTAATGTTAATAAAGCGTACAGACAATCACAGGTTGAATTGGACTGAAAGAAAGCAGAAATATTTTAAGATATAAAATACTGTATCCCTGCATCGAATGATTTTTTTAACTAAAGTGGTAGACCCCAAGACAAAACGCAACTAGGAGCTAACTGTGTGTTTATTATTTTTCTTCCAGACTTTAAATGTATACAGAAATGTATAGGCAAAAGCCAGAAAGGTCTTTGTTATAATTTATTTATTTTGATGGGTAAATTAAAACTTGTCATTATAGAAAATGTACCACGGAGATGGTATTATTAAACTGTTTAATTTTCCATCTCCATGCTTTGATGCATGCCTCTAGCTTTTAAAGAGAAAGGTTTATTAGTACGTAAGTGTTATGAGGGAAAGAAATATCTTCTCGTTAATTCAAGCTAACTTATTAATGCGTTGTTACAATAAAACACAGTTGTATTAGTATATACTAACATTGCACAATCATTTAAATATAAGAATACTTAATAAATCTGAAATAATACAACATTTTATTTTTTAAACCGTTGATACTTTCTTCAGTTTATTATTTTGTGGTTGTGGTTCTGTAAAGCTAAGTTTTGTGCTTGTCACAAGAAATATTACTTAGAATGGTTGACATGAAAAAATATTCATGAATGAAGGTGGTTACAAAAAAGGTACGATATTAAAATTTGGTGGGTAGGAAATCCATATTTATGAAAAAGTGTAAACTCGAGTCACAGGAATAATCTACGTCAGATGACAGACTGGCATAAGCTTTGTGTTTTGTTACGTTTTCCAATCGTTAATATCGGATCCAATAGCCTTCTTAGGTATTCTCACTACTCACTTTTAACAGTAGACACTAACTAACAGTCGTAAAATATAATATACTTATGATCACCACGATAGAACTATGATCACCATGATTCGATTAACTACAAAAAAATTCGTACGTTTATGTGATTTTCATACACAATACGTAGGTTCTCCCGCTCTCTATTTATATGGAGGAAAGATATTTGTAAAACTGTTTTAATACTGTATGAAATGAAGTTTGGTGATATTATGTATGGTTTTAAAATACCGGGTGAGGCAGACCTTGTGTGCAGTACGTACAGTGGGAGAACGGTTTGGTGTATTTATATAAAACAGTGTTAACATAATGTAATACCAATAGCAAATTATAACACATATTCCAATAATTAATTAAATTTTTCGAGGCTTTTTAGAATCAAGGATTCTATCGTACCAAACAGCAACGTCGTGCCCTATAAGTATAGGAGTGGTTTTAACAAAGTAAGGGCCAAAACTGTATCATATATATCCAAATGGAATGGATTTAGTGTATTTATATATATATATATATATATATATATATATATAAATGATAAATAATACAGTTAAAAGAATGCTCCCCTGGGACTCTCCAAGTTTAGTTTTTACCCTCTGATAACGAGTCTCCGACAACTCCCCAAACTACTGCTGACGATTCGATAAATACGACATGAACAATGACATATATATTCCCTTCAAGCGACAACCTTTCAACTCGTTGCAAAGAATATCATGATCCATCCTGTCAAATATATTCAATAAGTCACAAAATCTCGAAGAGTATGTTCTCAATTTCCCAACAGTTTCAGCAATTCTTCAACAAAATTTTGTAAGCCTGCGTTGTAGATCAATTGAGTCTAAATCATTTAAAAATTCAACGAAAGACTAAAATGAATATTTAAATCAACGCCCATCAAAAGTTATTTGTCAAGCACTGGAGTTGACTTTAGCATCATTATAGTGACATGACAAGAAAGTTTAACTTAAGAGGGTTATTGCTGCGTTGTTGAAAAATTCCAACTTTTCGGCAGTGAAAAGTGACAGTGAACGTCGCGTCGTCTGCTTGTTAAAGTGACATTCTTAACCACCTCAGTGTAAAACGAGTTGTAATTTTTTTTATTTCGTAGTAATGTGTTCTAAGTGTAAAATTAATTGTTGTCTTAGATTAAGTTAGTCTGAGAACACATATAAATGTGTATGACGTTTTCGTCACTCTGACAAGTTTAAATGATAGCATTGAATGTCATACATACAATCATTAATATATTTGTACTACTTCGTAATATTGTACTGGTTAATATCATTACAATATTACGAAGTAGTGCAGTTGGTAGTGCTAGATGACTAGAGATTCGTTTGCTATATATATCACTAAGTTATTGATTTTTGTGTGTAAAGATATAAATGTCCTACTGGAAATCCGAATGTTTTTAGTCCCAGTGATTAGTATCTACATATTTTAGTCCCAATCCGACAATTTAGACTAATCACTCATACATTACCCGTACTATTACCGGCACTATTACTGGACGTTCTATATAGAATATACCTTCAATTTTAAAATTACTCAGCCAGATTCGATTTGACATTTCAACTGGTACCATTCGTCACTACATGTTGTCTTATTCTTTGTTCAACAAGGATACATCAGAACCACATTTGTGTGTTATTTGCGTGTTAAAATTACTCAGAAAGCGTTCTTGATGGTGGATTAGTCAACAAGTATACGCAATTGAATGGGTTTTTTTTTTTTGTATTGGAGTTTATAATTTCTTTTAAAGGAGTTCGTTATAAAACATGAAAAATATTCAGCAAATCTCCTCTAGTTGTATTATTATAATATTAATTATATGAAATCAAATTAGAATGCATATAAACTGCATTGAGTAAAGTAGTTTTAAAAAATGGAATAGTAAAACAAAATTCAAGCATGTTAATAACCAATCTTTACAGATAATACAATAAATTTAAATGTGTTACTGTGATTATAACGTTACATGCAATAAGGGTTTTTGGGATATAGAGACAATTATTGACTGGGATTATTTAAAATTACCATCGTTTTAGAGTTTTTAAATGAATTTGCGTACTTAAAATCCATAAAATATAAGACTTTTGAATAGTTTTTGGCCAACATTATTCATTGCCCTCAGTTTTGCTTCACCTAATCTTGTACCCTTAGAAGGCTACGAGTTCATTATAGTATAATAAGTAAAACTGATCGTAGGTTCAATAGTTAATAAAATCTGTATTCACTTTCAATTAACTATAATTATAACAGTGATTTATTAACCATCTTTAGAAGAATTTACAATGTTTCTATTTTTAAACCTAAACATTGTACAATTTTATTTAATAATGTTTAAAAAATATCTGCTTATTGTTATATTCTTTAAGTACATAATTTATTATTGCTGTTTATTTGAGACCGTTATAAGCAAATAGAAGCTGTCATGTTTCCTCGTCTGTAGAACCAAGCATTGCTTTAAAGTATGGATTAGCAATTACATCGGTTATTTATAATATTTTTTGCCTACTAATCAAGCAGCACTTTATCTAACAATATTGCTGATAATGTTAATAAAACCAATCATACTAAAATCCTAATGACAAGCAGTTCATTTAGATAATTTAATAATTTAATTGAATTATACATTTTCCGTAAGACAAACATCAATTTTTTAATGTAACTACCCAAGCAATATAATTTTTTTATTCGTCATACTTTATTAACTGAATATGTTATTTACACTCACACTAAGCACTTTAAAGAGTTAGTAATTTGTAAATATTTAAGAAAATATAAATATAGTTAGATTTAAAATAGTGCAATTATTTTTAAATTTGTAAAGCAAAGACTCCTACATTTTAATTCACTGTACTGCAAAAATATAAGTTATTCATATATCATTCATTAAGTTCTCATAAATAATAACTTAAGTTTTTCAGGAATAACAACTTGTTTATAAAAGAATTGATTTGTACTCCAAAAGTGAAAAACACCTCAGCAAAACAACGTTCTTTATTATGAATTTGAACCATATTTTAGACTAACCACCACAGACGCGTAAATCATCTCATTTAACAATATTATTATCTTAAACATGTCTGTAATTGCATATGTTCGCTATGTTCCATACAAACACGTAGAAATAAGTACTTAACTGAAAATAGCTGTGCAATAATGACGCTAACTGCAAGACGTCATGGCAGATATTGACGCAGTTAACATACAATTGCTCCTGCTGCTGCAATATCTCCGCCTGTCGTTTATGTCCTCTCTAAAATGGTTGCGACAAAATACATTTTGTACCATGTTCGTGTGACTTTTTACTTTAAGCAATATTTTATATGTATAGTATTGCCTATTGTACTTCTAAATATATGTTCATTAAGTGAATATGTTTATTACATTCATTCATTTCATTCATTCATTCAGTCATTCACCGAAAAGAAATGTATAAGAAACAGTCAAAAAAATTTTGTCAGTGGGAATTACAATCTTTATATATAATAACTTGAATAAATGTTGGGGTTTAGAGCTATTGGGCATTTACTAGATTAGTAGATAATATATAATTACTAGTATTATATAACTAGATAAGATAATATAATCTACACTGCTTTAGTGTAAAGAGATAACTTTCTACACTTATGCATGGAGCTGACTTGTTTGAAAACAGTCATCGTATAGTCATACAAGCATGTCAATGGCAAGCACTATAACAGAAATAGGGTTGTGACAACAAATACCATCCCTTTGTTATGGATTGTCTTGCTAGAATATTCTTATAATTTATTTGTATAAGACTGTATACAAAAAAAAATATGTTTGTTCCACTTTTTCTAAAGTATGTACATGTTTTATTTAACTTAAAATTTAATAAGTATATTGTGTTGCAATGTTGTAAATAGTGAATTAATTCCGTTTAAAAATTCATTTGTAGCCGATTAGGCCTAGTAAATTGGAAATGTTACAATGATTTTTTTTATTAATCAGGCTTGTATTATTAAAGTAACACTCTTCGTCTCTACAAAGTTGTTTAAATGAACGATGTTGTTTCATCCAGTGGCAAAAGTGCTATAAGGCACTTGCATGTGATGTAACACGTTCTGGAGAGTTCCATATTCGTTTATGAGTTTACATTGCCTACAAAAAATTAAATTACTCACAAATTACAAAAGCTATAAATATAATCTTTATGATCTATTTTCTTGATCGTTGCAAATAGCATACAAATTGTCGTCGGTAATTACCTGTGATAGATATAACTGTAACATAAGTGATAGTTAATTTTAACTAAAGTATCTTCTAATTTACCTAAATTCCTGGAATATAATGTGTCATAATCAAACAAACTCTACTAAATTTCTAATTACGTAAACAACATTACGTTTCAACACAGCAATGAATGGATGATAGAGTTTATAGGTTGGTAGTGTAACATTAATTATTGAATCTATTGTAATTTGGCTGGGGCTAAATTAATATGTGGATTATTAATTGATTGATAAATGATTAAATTGATGAATTGAGTGATCAATGAAATGAAGTGATTGAAATTTCATTCGGTCCCGTGTACAAGCAATGTTTTACTAGGTTATTAACTTGAAGATTTCATAAGCGTTTCGGTGATATAATAGTTTGAAAAACAATAACCATTGTGGTTATTAGCTTGATAGTAATTCATGATAGCTATAAATACATGGTATCAACAGCCTAATTACTAATTTCATCGACCTTTTCGACCCGTAAGTATTGTTATTAGCCTCATTATTATATTGTTGTAAACCTCTACTTTTACTATAAAAGTACGTAAATATAGTAAATATCAGGAAGTACGAATTTAATTATTTGAAACACCCCACTAAATCATATAAGAGCGAAAAATGTATATGAATTACGTATGACAGAGCTATTGATTAAGCTGATCTAAGTTTAGATTGTAACTGGTTATTGCCTATCTATATTTTGCAGGAACACAATATTGTAACCAAGTCAGTGACATGTAGGAACGTTTTCGTGCAATTTTGAAAATATTATTGATCTATGACATACAAATGTCACAGAACGCTGTACCTTAAAACAGACAGATTAAGTTTGTAACTGCTAATATTTTTCTTAGTTTGACCAATCTGCTCTTTCTAGTCGTATGTCCAATAGGTCTCAAAAAACGATTCCGAAAATAGTTTCATGTTTGGACCAAAAGGGACTTTTAAGAAGTTCTTCTGTTGAAGTGGCACAGGAACATTGAATAGTATTTTAAATTACCATTCTATGTAATACAAACAAAATCTTGTTATTAATAAATTCAGACTATTCCAATTAAATTTGTTTTACTTTGGTCCATATTGATTAAATTCTCTTTTTCAGTCCATTATAAATCAGAATAGTTTTAAATCATTTAAAGTTCTTTTAAAGAACCACGGAGCTTTAAATAGTCTAAAATAGACCATAGGAGAGATCTTTTTGTGACGCAGCAGGTCAAATTGTATTGTTAGGTTGTCAATTCATATTTTACATCTTTAATTACTGTTTTCTAAACGTTTTATATTATTTGTGTGAATACGTTATTTTAAATAAATTTAATTATCTTAAGTTAGTTATTAATATTGTTAATTCATTGATTGACATTTGTATTGACGTGCAAAAAAAACTTATTGTTAAGTTGTGTAAATAAAAACTCAATTGCATACTACAATGTATTCTGCCATATATGCTAAAATTTAAAGCTTAAAAAGTAAGCAAGAGATTTAATCCTTTTCTAAGAAATGTCTTCACAGTTCATTTAAATGTCCTTATGTTCTATTTTTGCAAAATATTACAGCAGTAAAATTTGAAATGAAGAAATTTGGCATTATTGAAATCAGTCATAAGTAATATAAATAACTGGTAATTATTTGAATCTTAAAACCAACACCATAGAAATTTATATAATTAGAATAAATTTTACTATGTACTAAGTATTATTTTTCCGTCACGATTATGATGACTAAGGTTCATGTTGCTTGTTGAGATGAATAAAGGCTTATTAAGGATAAATACGTAACATAATTGCACGGCCAAATTATATGAATGATGTAGCAAGAATGGACGCTATTACACTCAAAATTGTTTTTGAAAATACTTGTGTAAATCTATAGAAACTTTTAATAACAAACTCACAATCCCAGGCACTAAATTAAAAAAAAAATAAGATAGCAGTGTTTATCCAAGTATTTCACATGTAACTTTTGGTTAATGTAAATTAAACTTATTGAGTAATAGTACAATATGACAGTGCAGTAGTAGTAAAACTAGTAAAAGCATTCAAAACAAAAAGAATGATTTATAGCTCTGAACTAATTTATTTAAATTATATCATTCCTATTTCAACAGATTAATCAATTAATATTAATTTATTTCAAGAATTAATTGATCTATACATAATCATAAATGGTTAGAAGTTTAGAATCTATCCTAATGGATTGTTACTGGTGAAAACACAGAAATGTCGTTAAACCATCCAAAGCCTATTGGACGAACACGGTCAGTATTATCCGGCATTAAATTGTTTTAAGATACCCTCCCATACTGGATCAATACTTCTAATCTAGCTTACTTTGTGCTTATCGACACTAGCGTTTTTCAACCTTTCAAGTGTTTCTCTCTATGAATTATTTGTAAAATATGGATGTATCGCGACGATTGCCATAATATTTCAGACCAGGAATAATTAAATTTGATATTGTTATACTTGTATAATACTCGTACAGCGAAAGTTACAATACAGCAGATGTGTTCAGCTCTATCAGTATTTTACAATAAATATTTTGAGACGTACTTACAAAGATTTGTATTATTAAGACTTACTTGGGGCATGTAACTTAATAATATTTAAGTTTCAAGAATGTTAAAATTTTTATACTTGAAAAAATGCTTCGTTGAAAGTTTCAAGTATACTTGAAGGATGCTTGAAGGATACAAGGATGCTTTTAGCTTTTTGTGTAATTTATTACACATTACTCGTAACATGTACTATTACAGTGTTCACTAGATATTTTATCGTTATTCTCCATAACTCAAGTAACAGTATTTGTAACAGTACCTAAGTTTCAAAGAGCCCACAGTTACCAATATCTTATTACTTTAAAATAGCAGATTTTCTGTGCTAATAATGACCATAGTAAGCAGCCTTAGAGTGGGAAGATAATGCTTTAGATTTTTAACTTACCTATGATGAGTTAAAAAATGTATCTAAAGTGTAACGAACCTTTTTTCCGTAGTTTATTTATACCTCGACAGTTGAAAAATTAATAAAGCCAGCATAACGATACAGTTGTAAAATTAAATTATGAAGAAAACTATGTTTAATAGGTGGCAACTAATATTATTAGGCAGTGTTAATATTAACAGTTTTTAATATAATGTAAACTCAAGGAAAAGCCGTGTCTAATCATATCTGGCTCACCGAAGCTCGTTATGCTCTTGTAAACACTGTTAGCTTACTTTCTGTAGTTTACATTACACCACTACTTAACACCCTTGTGTTAATTTAGAAATGAATATGTTGGCAGATAATATTTATGGGCGATGTCAACATTAACAACGTTTGGTATAATGTAAACTCAACGAGAACCCGTGTCTTATCATCTCTGGCTCGCCGGAGCTCGTTATGCTCTTGTAAACACTGTTAGCTTACTTTCTGTTGTTTACATTACACCACTACTTAACACCACTGTGTTAATTTAGAACTGAATATGTTGGCAGATAATATTTATGGGCGCTGTCAACATTAACAACGTTTGATATAATGTAAACTCAACGAGAACCCGTGTCTTATCATCTCTGGCTCGCCGGAGCTCGTTATGCTCTTGTAAACACTGTTAGCTTACTTTCTGTTGTTTACATTACACAATTACTTAACATCCTTGCGTTAATTTAGAACTGAATATGTTGGCAGATAATATTTATGGGCGCTGTCAACATTAACAACATTTGATACAATGTAAACTCTACGACAACACGTGTCTTATCACGTCTGGCTCGCCGGAGCTCTTTATGCTCTTTTAAACACTGTTAGCTTACTTTCTGTTGTTTACATTACACCAATACATAACACCACTGTGTTAATTTAGAACTGAATATGTTTGAGATAATATTTATGGGCGCTGTCAACATTAATAACGTTAGATATAATGTAAACTCAACGACATCACGTGTCTTATCATGTCTGGCTCGCCGGAGCTCGTTATGCTCTTTTAAACACTGTTAGCTTACTTTCTGTTGTTTACATTACACCACTACTTAACAACCCGGTGTTACTTTATATGTTTGCAGATAATATTTATGGGCACTGTCAACATTAACAACGTTTGATATAATGTAAACTCAACGAGAACCCGTGTCTTATCATCTCTGGCTCGCCGGAGCTCGTTATGCTCTTGTAAACACTGTTGGCTTACTTTCTGTTGTTTACATTACACCACAACTTAACACCACTGTGTTAATTTAGAACTGAATATGTTGGAGATAATATTTATGGGCGCTGTCAACATTAATAACGTTAGATATAATGTAAACTCAACGACAACACGTGTCTTATCATGTCTGGCTCGCCGGAGCTCATTATGCTCTTTTAAACACTGTTAGGTTATTTTCTGTTGTTTACATTACACCACTACGTAACAAGCCGGTGTTACTTTATACGTTTGCAGATAATATTTATGAAGTCAACATTAAGAACGTTTGATATAATGTAAAACCAACGAGAATCCGTGTCTTGTCATCTCTGGCTCGCCGGAGTTGGTTACACTCTTGTAAACACAGTTAGGTTACTTTCTGTTATTTACATGACACCACTACTTAACAACCCGGTGTTACTTTATAATAAAGTTTAATTAGTTGCAATCTAGCTTCAACTTCTCTTTAAGCTTTGAGATTAAATAATTTGGATAGAAATTATGTAATCATGGTAGTGCATAAAATATGTAAAGTATAACATAAAGTATTAAAAGTTCCAGTGAGGTACGGAGGGTACTACAACGCAAGACTGCGTTGGAATCAAATGTTGTCACTGACTTTTATGATTTACTTTCCTCTCAATTTATTTTTTAACTGTACTCATCATGCCATCGTGTATACCCTGGTTTAATGTAAAATTATTCGCTGTAAATTATCTAAATTCTATGGAGTGATGTACATGAAAATCAGTTTTGCCTGTATATAAATTTAGTTTCCCGCCAAACAGTTAGTTAACACGTTAGATTTATAGGTCAAATCATATAAATATATATAAAAAATATAGCAAGTTGTATAGAATGTCTCAAAGATTTACCAAATCCAACTATATTTCAATAGAAGTAACCACATGGTAGTGCTCATGGGGTCTTCATAAAGTCATCAATGCTCTCAAACAGAATTTGGATCTGGTATTTAAATTAGCTTTTAAATATGTTATATCCAATCCTAAATAGAATTTCAAATGAGTTAATATTTGACAGTTTTTAACTCATCACATTTTCTATCCTTATGAAGTTATTTGTAGTGAAATCAAAGGAGTATAAATATCAAATCATAAAAAGCTTAAGGAATTACAGTTTTTTGTCAAATTGTAAGTAAATATAAGCAAGCATTAATTTCTTCAATGATATGTGTTTTGTTGTCACTTTAAGTAATAAATAAAAGTCCCATTGTGAGGAACACGTAATTTATTTACCCATGTAAATACTCTATAACTTGCAAATTTTTTTAAAACATAAGACTAAGTATAGCATTTATGAAGGTAGGATTCTGTTTCTGTTACATCATTTGTTGAACTTAAAAGGTATTGTTTTTAGTGTATCCTTTTAAATAAATTTGCCACATTAAAAACGTATTTTCCCAAAGGATTATCAGGTAAAATTACAGCGAAGAGTATCAATGAAACTTACATTCAGTAAAATAATTTACTTCGTATATGGAGCAATATCTGATTAGATATTTTTAATCATTATATGTAGACATAAACTATTTCCATCATTTTTGCTTCGTTTAATAATGGGTAAAACATATCATAATCAACCACTTTCTAAACTGAAATACAGTAAGTAACGTAACAATTGATGGTGTTGATGGTTTTTGCTTGCAAATGTCTGGTTCCAGTTTTATTTACCAGCAAGTTTTTATGAAAATAATGATATTATTCACTCCATCATAATTACTAATTACTTATATTGAAATAGACATGTTATTATATAAAAATTCAACTTTGTCTTAATGGTGGATGACGTTATAATTCAGGGTCATTCCTGGAAATAAAATAATTTTTTCTTGGAAATAATCAGGAAGTCTCAGTCTCATCCATAAAAACTTCGTTAAGGTCTAATACGTTCTTGATGGTGTTATAAAAAATGAATGAGGTCAACAGGTGTTATCCTTCTCCTGAAATCCTATCAAATAAGTCAATTACTTAAGGAGATTTCCTGTATTTTAAGAAAGTCATTTACCATAACGTGATTATTTCATGTAAACGATAAACCTTTAAACAAATCATTCTTTTTATAATAAAGTTGGGAGTATTGTATTTTTCTTTTAATAATGCTGATATTGGTTCTTTTATATTATTGAAATTTGCATTAATTAGTACAATGAATCTAGAAGAAATGTATCCTAAATGTTTTAAGTTGATAAATTAACTTGGATTAAGCGGAACCGACAACTTACATAATGTTTAAATATAATAGATTTAGTGATGAATATATAGGGGATTATCTTCTAGAAAATATATGAGTGTCATTTAAGGTAGTAGAATTGTTAAGATATTGTGCTTGTACCTGTCGGGCATTGTAAACAGTTTCTATGAAATACTGATTTACGAGTGTCTGTTTGGAAGTATGTCACTTGGAATGGTTAGTATTTTAATCAATCTGTAATTACTTTTGTTTCAATTTAAAATCGCACTGGTAATGTGAAATAAACTTTAGAAGCGAACAAGGAAAGTGGAATTAATTATCCACCCATCTTGCATTTTCTATAAATGCTAAATATTTTATGCCTGAAGCTATATTGTGATTTAAATTTGTTATTGTTTATTCTAGTTCAGAACCATTGGTCTTTTACATAATCAGTGTTTCGAAATAGCAATATAAACATTTTTCACAGCCTCTTGAAGAACAAAAAACTTCCAAAAGTTAGCAATCAATTTTCATTCAAAAATTCTATACAAACCAGACTGGTGTACAACTTGGAAGTTTTCAGTCTGGCCAAACACGTTGATCGTGGAGGAGCAAACAACGGAGGAGTAAACAACATTAAGTGTTCGCTCTCGGTTCGTTAAGCGCTCAAAGAACAGCTGCTGTACGTACGTTAAGTGTTCCGACATCCGTCCGGGAGAGCTGCTCCATTTGTTTGAAAACAATTATATAATATAGAATTGTTTTCAAAAATTGCACTGAAAGATAAATTGCACACTTACTTAAGATACGTCCACTCAAAATTACATCATTCAAGGAATAAAAAAGTATATCTTCTCCAAAGTGCTTAATTAAATATATCATAAAAGGTTGTACAATTTTACAAATTAAACTATTAATTCACAAGTTGACAGCTAACTGAATTAATTTCCCTTTAATAGATACATATAGCTATTGAAATTAATATAGTATATTCTACCTGTAAATAAACATAATTATGTATAAAAGTTATCATAAATTATTACAAATTAATATTCAGTTAAACATAGTATACTCTTGGTTTATTATTACATTATTAAACTATTGGTTTATGGATTTATTATTTTCACTTTATTGTGTGCACGTCACCATAAAAATATCGATTCATTCAGACATTTTTTTCTTTCTTTTAATACGGATGAATTCTGCAAACTTTATACCTGTAGCATTATTATTAACGAAAAGTTAAGACAATAAACATTCCCATTGTACAATAAAACAAATATTAATATTTGCATAAAGTGATCACATAGGTCTATTATTAGGGAATATTTGTAATGTTAAACCACTATTGCAAATGTGTAAATCGACAAATCTATTATATTTAAGATATCAGTATACGTGCATATTAATGAAAATACTGAGCTTCACTCTATTTTATCTCCTGCTAAGTGGAGCGTCTGAAATCTTACAATCTCAGAACTGTCTACTGGAATCTTGATTCCATGTAGAGTTTTAAAGAGATAAAAAACAAACTTTGCGACAAAAACGAATTCATTCCATATTTTTGACATTAAAGACAATAAAACAATTCTGTCTGATTAACCTGCAGCTATCAGGTGTCCTTAGTTCAATGCGGAGTAATTATCATTGCCATATTAGGTGTATTACAATTTTACTACGTTGGATCGAGATCAAATAAATTTCTTTTGGAGAACATTTTTTTGAATTGAATTGAAAATTGAAAATAAATCAATCTCATAGGATTAAATATGTGTAGTGGAGGCTTCTATACCCAATTATACTGTAGGGATACAGGAAGCTCTTAGAGACCAGATCAGACCAGGCTTCAGATCCTACAAGCTGAAAATTCTTAGAATGTGTAGTCATACATTCTGGTTGGTTTCAAATATAAAAGGCATGGTATCGGAAAATTGAATATGGAGCAATATTAAGATTTGCTGTTTACGGTTTCCTACTACGAGTATGTAATTTTGCGAAGGTGATAAAAGATTTGTTAAGAAAAAATCTCATCAGATGAGCTTAATATAACACAATCTTTGTACCTACACATCTTTATTACAAAGGAATTCCACGAAGGATTACCTGACCGTACATAAGGCTGTGGTAGTAATTTAGTTTCACCTATCGAAGCCTATAGAGCTTAAGCGGGATTCTCAGAAACTTTAAACAAACTTCCGGGAAGAGAGGATATAAATTTCATCTGTGTCCATCTCGAAATAGCAAGATGCCATAGAGTTAGATGCACATTCATCCTGCAGAAAACCAGCAGCCGTATTAACAATATTATTGTAATTTGTAAATATTTATATTATATATTTGGAAATGTATGCAAGCCCTTACATACTTTCATCACATAACCACCTAAACCTCAGAGTATGATTACAGGTATAACCATTGGTCCACAGCCAGGGAGATAATTATAGGGCTTAAACTATATAAAAAAGGAGACATGGTACCTAGTTATACCGGAACTTGCCTATGATGTAGTTTGATCGACTTTCAGAGTCAAAACCAAAAACCTAAAGTATTGCAAAGACATAAAATGATAAACATTGAGAAGTACAGCCAAGCTAATGCTTTGAGAAAGCTCTCGTCGCGAAACTAAGTAAACTCCTATAAAATGCGTTATTTTAAGCAAAGCGAAAATTCTGAAAGGTACTTTGATGAACTATTGTTCATAGTCATTTGTAGATAATTCTGTAATATTTTCAATAAAATTTGTATTAACAGGCTCGATATTTTTTAGTCCAGGAAGCAATCAATAATGGTCTAATGATTAAATAAAGGTTCTTAAAATTAAGTGAACGATATAATTTAATGTATAATTTCACCATCCAAATTCTAAATGTTCATGAATACTAAGATATTTCAAAACGAATTATAAAATATTTTTTTTATAGGTTACAATAAAATACCTTTAAATAAAATATAATCTGTTTGTAACTTGTAAACTATAATAAAAACTCTCAATTGACCGTTAGTGAATATTTGAAAAATATATCTTAAATAATAGAATCCAAAGTAATGGAAACGTAAACATGTAACAGTAAATAATGGCATACCTATAACTCCTTCTTTTATATTTCTGGTTACATAAGCAAAATTTGTGCTACAGTAACAAGTAGAAGTTGGCTTTTGACTTTGTGGATCAAATCGTATGAGGTTATTCTCATTGTAAGTTCGAATATGATACTGTAAGGCATACAATACGCTCAGTGTCAGAGTTTGTAATTCACCATTTGAGAAATTATACAGTATAAATTAATTGTGATGAGGAGTTTAAACAATAGCACTGATATAGGTTAATCTAATTTACGTGTACGAATTACTATTGACACTACACGTAGCGTACACTAGTTCCATCATCTACATCTTACAAAGGTAAGCAACAATCAAGTTATTCTACCTCTTGGACCATTCCTAACAAAATTAATATTGACTAAGAGTCAAGAAACTAAGTGAAGCTGTAAATTTGACTTCTTTTTACTTAAGCCCCTTGCAATGACATTAACTGGTAACGAAGAAATATTCAAAAGATTAACAACTTGATGATTTGTAAAAGTTTTTCTATATATATATATATATATATATATATATATATATATATATATATATATTATATATAGTATTTTTCTCAATATTATAAGTATGGCATGATAATTACAAACATATATATTTTGAAGCAAAGCATTATAATATAAAAATACACGGGGATGTGTTTTACGACATTATAATCAGAGCTACAATATCATATATAGGTTTTATACTCCTAAAAGTTTTGGTGGAACGTCACATGAAATTACACGCGCAACCGTTTGAACTCATATTACATATATATGTGTATCCAAGATGTATCTGATGTTGTTTCTGATATCGATATAAGATTATCCGTTATCTTTTAGTATGAAGTATATATTTTATAACTGAAAAAAGAGTAATCCAAAAACGGTACACTTGGAATTCGATAATATTAAAGATATTTGATATTAGTCTTTTAAAAATAAACTTACGTAATATTTTACGTATAGTTTTTGTAAACCAATCATGGACACGAATTTTCGGTACCTCGAACTATTTAAATGGTAATGGAATAACTGATACCGTACATTAAAAGAAATCGATGAATGGCAATGTGAATATGGCAATTTCTTTATAAAGCAAGGTTATTTTTGTATGGAACCAAATAATAAAACCAATTTTAGTGTCCTTATACTTTATAAATCATATTTTACATATGGCAAGTAAGCATTACTACGAATTAAATTAAAATGTTTTCACAACTTTTGGATAATCTTGCATTTCATAACCTAATCTTTGTCAGAAGTTTCCTTAAAGTGTGAATGCTTTATTGCCTGACTTTTGCTTTCACAAACGGGATACGGGGCGGTTAGTTATGATATAAATCTGCCTCAGAGACATTCATGTGACACCCAAGTTCTTTGATAAATCTGCCGCACAATGCTTGGGAGGCTGATGAAACACATTGTGCCTAAAGCCGTTAATTATAGTGACACTAACTTATGCCTAAAAACTCACTTTTGGGTATGATAAAATTTGTAAACAATCAACAGCTGAGTTTAGTTGTTAAGATAAAATACGTTTTGTCTTATTTAGTAGGATGTATAATTTGCTTGGTAAAACATGTATTACTTGAATAGTTTCATTATTTATTACTAGGTGTATTAGATGTGCCTTTTACTGAAACGTTTATAATTTTCTTCCTTAAACCTCATAAATTCAAATTTTTGTTGATTATAATATGGTAGGCTGGTAAAACCTGAGATGAATATTTTATATAAATTCTATGAATTTGACATTAGAAATAACACAAATTCAACAGGACCAAACCAAACTAAAATTAATAAAAAAAACGCTCAAAAAAATTATTGCTGATAATGATTATCACAGAACGTAGGTATCATAGTGTACTATACAAGGGAATAGACTATTTTCAGAATAGAGATGCCAGGCCTGACCACAGTACGGTACAAGACAGAGTTCAGGTAATGAACAAATTAGGTCGATAAGCGGTTACATCGTACGGTCCACTCAACCATTGTTCAGAATTGGAATGCCAAGCCATACGACAATACAATAGGAGAGAGAGTTTAGGTAAAGAACAAATTAAGTTGATAAGTGGTTATATCATACGGCTCACTCTAACTTTGTTCAGAATAGAGATTCCATGCCTAGCCACAGAACGATACAAGAGAGTGTTCTGGTAATAAACATGTTAGATCGATAAGTGGTTATATCATACGGTCAACTCCACTATTGTTCAAGATAGGGATTCCATGCTTGGCCACAGAACGATACAAGAGAGTGTTCTGGTAATAAACATGTTAGGTCGATTAGTGGTTATATCATACGGTCAACTCCACTATTGTTCAAGATAGGGATTCCATGCCTGGCCACAGAACGATACAAGAGAGTGTTCTGGTAATAAACATGTTAGGTCGATAAGTGGTTATATCATACGGTCAACTCCACTATTGTTCAAGATAGGGATTCCATGCCTGGCCACAGAACGATACAAGAGAGTGTTCGGGTAATGAACATGTTAGGTCGATAAGTGGTTATATCATACGGTCAACTCCACTATTGTTCAAGATAGGGATTCCATGCCTGGCCACAGAACGATACAAGAGAGTGTTCTGGTAATGAACATGTTAGGTCGATAAGTGGTTATATCATACGGTCAACTCCACTATTGTTCAAGATAGGGATTCCATGCCTGGCCACAGAACGATACAAGAGTGTTCTGGTAATGAACATGTTAGGTCGATAAGTGGTTATATCATACGGTCAACTCCACTATTGTTCAAGATAGGGATTCCATGCCTGGCCACAGAACGATACAAGAGAGTGTTCTGGTAATGAACATGTTAGGTCGATAAGTGGTTATATCATACGGTCCACTTCACCGTTGTTCAGAATAGGGCTGCCAACCCAGTCATTGATGAAGGTCAACTGTACGAATATTATTATACTGTGATGATCTACCTAGATGCGAGGTTAATTTTATACGTTAGAATATTTGTATCTATTTAGTAATTTCTCTTGGTGCATGTGAATAATTAATAATACTTAAAATATGTTTTAAATAATATATTTTCCTTTTTTTAAAGCAAAATAGTTTTATAATAATTTTGCATTAAAATGCACTCACGTTACAGTATTTTTTCTAGTTTCTTACAAAGTTCTGATCTGATCGTATATTACACGAGATCCATCCAGTAACCAATCTGTTCCTGTCACACCACCCATTAGCTTGCCATATTTCAGATCACGGTATAAAAAGTCTGCCTCCGATTTTGATTAAATCTGGACCAGTCTTCAATGTTTACTTCCTTTTATATTTAATACACTTAAAGGTGACAGTCCAACATGCCATGTGTCTTACAAGAAAATGAACACCGTCATTCTGAATTATTTAAAAATAAATATTTCGTAAATTAAACTTTAATACAATCTTGGTCTATCAGTATCAGTGATTTTTTATGATCGTTATGAATATACTAGGCCATAACCATCAAGAACTCAAAAGAAAGGGACCTCGAAATTTACTTTTTGTATGAAACCAGAAAACTTAGATAGTATGAAAGCTTCTACTTGTTATCACAATTCACCAGAAACTCCACTAACTACATAGAAAATAAATTGTACGTTCGGTTTTAATATAATGAAACCCCTGGAATGAACGGCATGTATAGTTAATTTAAGTTATAGACCTTATTATTGAAAAGAACATATACTAATTAATGTACATATATTAAGTAATTTTTGACAGGAAAGAATTTTAAATATGTACGAAAAAGATTTAAAACAACTTCAAAGACATAATCGTGAATGGATCTTCCATGGTACCTCCATATAGGTTATTATAATATAAAAATCTAACTTTAAATTACTGTGGGGGAGTGTTATGAAGTCAAACAACAATTCTATAATCTAATTCATGGTAATAAAATAGCGATAGATCATCGATCAAGAATAAGTTTTGCTTTTGAACGTTTAACATTTTTGAAAGGTTTAGTTAGTTATATCAATAAAGTTACTTATCAATAACTAATACTCAATGTACAATCCAATAGGTATTGCTTAAGATTTAGTTTAAATTTATATTTCATTATATGTTTTGAATGCAATAAATACGTCATCCCATTACGTACATTGTTATATCTAAATCCCGAGCAGTAATTCTACAGAAAAAACCCAGATTAACCCTCCTGAAAGAATAATTAACACAGAATATTCCGCGATACTTGTTTATCTGTGTTCACACTCACAAACATCACGTATATCCGAACCTCTAAGCCCTGGAGTACCACACACTGAGCTGTACAGTAAATATTGGGTTTTAATTACGTTCGTTTACAGATAAATTTGGATTCCTCTGCATAGACCACTGTTTTGGTTTCGCTGTCAAAACAAATGAAAGCAGTATCCAAAATGAAATCACAACAATCTTTCTTGTTGCAACTGTAATAATATATCCATTGATTCTACAAATTACATTCATAAAATAATTACGGCTATTTTAATGTGTAAATTCTTCAAACAATTATAACTAAAAATCAGTTATGAGACGTTTTGTATTATAAATATCGTAATGAATTATTTGATATACATTTTCATATATGTTAATATTGATCTTGAATTAAGTTGTGAAAATAATAAAGGTTTAATTAATTAACCTTATAATATACTGTAACGTGTCTACAGTAAGGTTATCTACTATAAACCAATTACAACTATTTTTGGTTTAGTATAAGAGTGATGAATTGTGTTCTAAACTAATAACCCTTTATTTTAAGAATGCACAAGTTCCAATGGAATTCAATAATTAAACTCAGTATAAAATAATAATGATTTTAATAAAATTTAAAATCAATAATACAGCAACGCCAAGCTATATTTTTTACTTTGAATTTATTCTCAATTATTTCATATTTTTAACCCATCAAAAGTTCACAAGTCCAATCTTAAAATTAACAATCAATCAATCTTTCAATAACTGTGTCCTTCAAGTTCTCAGTGCTAATGTTTCCAACACAAACTCAAAATAAGAATCTTCATTAAACTTCAAAATAAAATAATCTTCTTCTAATGTAAAATGAAACAAATAATAAAATAAGACTTCTTCTCAAAATAAAAATCAAACAAATTAAGATAATATTAATATTTAATATATGAACAAAGACAATGTCCAACCAGTTAAACTCAAAATTGTATCAAGTTCAAACTACTTATTTTCTGTAAATTTCCAATATACAAATTATTGAATTATCCAGAATTGTCCGCTTGGCTTTGAATGTTAAATTTAGGAACTTGTTAAAATGTATATAGAATCTCAGAACGTTAAATAAATGTTCTTTTTTAGTAGCCTATACCTGATTAAACCAAATTGAACAGGAAAATATCATCAAATAATTTTCTATTTCAATATTAAATTGTAACTTTCACAGTACCTTACACATCTGCTGAAGACTTCCAAGTAACCAAAATGACTATTATAGATTAATTAATTTAAACTTGAGACTTTAAATTTTGAAAAGAAATTTTAATCTTAAACTCAACCTTCTTCCCGAAAAATCAATACGGCAAGAGTAGGCTATCATTTTACACGACTTCTCTCTCTGAGCACACAGCAAAGACTCCCCTTGAAAACGTGGTTGAAGCCACCGGAAGGATCTAGAAGTCCCTCCCACCATCTAATCAACCTAACATTGGCCAATCAAAATTGAGTAAACACAATGTCTGAATTTATTTATTTATCAACGGTAATACACCATTTTACATATAAGGATATCAAGATGACAATACAAATTGTAGAAAAACAATACAAAGGTATCAATAAATAACAAAACAATAAAATATTGCAAGCACGTCAACCAACAACAAGCTAAATCAATAAACAAACTTAATAAACTAAAACAACAATTCAATAACCAAGCAATCATTTTTTTTTTTGGTCAACCAACAATAAGCTAGTTCAATAGGCAAACTAATAAACTAAATCAACAATTCAATAAATAGAGGAAATACGAGGAAAGCAGTATAAATAATAACAATAACAGTTTAACAATAATAGCAATAGGTAACATAACAATGACAAGAAACAACGATAACATACATAAACAAAAAACAATAAGTAAGGTCGAGATATAATATATTTATTTATATAGGAGAACTCCATTCCGGAAAACAAACATTCACCGGGGAACCCGACTCTGGAAGACTCCTCTGATCACAGATTGGCTGTCATCAAAGAAGTCAAACTGGCGACACAGCTGGTTGCCCAGTCGATGCAAACGTGGAAGAGGGCCGTGCATGATGTAGTTGGTGGGGTGCGACCGACCAAAAAACAGGTTACATGAGCGGGTCAGTCTTGAAGCTCGCAGATCAATACGACAGAGTAGGTCAGGACAATCGACCGTGCCACGAAGAACTCCCCATAGGAAAAGAGCATCAGCCTGTTGCCTTCTAGTAGACAGAGGGAGAAGTCCAAGAGAGGCCTCAACTAGATCGATGGGTACATCAAAATAGTTGTGACCCAGCCTAACACCGACAGCTCGGACGAATCGTCGCTGGATCCTGTCTAAACTTTCAATGTGATTGTGCTGATATGGAGACCAGACAACAGAACAGTATTCAAGTATACTCCTTACCAAGGACTTATATAGGATATTCAACGCCACAATGCCAAGACCACCCCTTGAAGCTCTTAGCATGAAGTTGAGCATTCGTAGGGCTTTCCCGCAGATGAAGTCAATATGCTTATCAGGGCTAAGATCTGCAGAGAAGACGACACCCAGATCACGGACGATTGTACTGCGAGATAGTACAGTTCCATTGAGCACGTAGTCAGATACGATAAGAGGTTGGTCAGAGCGAGTGAAAGAAACCAATGAACATTTGGCGGCATTTATGCTCATAGCGTTAGTGATGCACCAGTTCTCTATTAAGCATAGGTTCATCTGCAGTCTCTCAGTGTCAGAAGGGTCCCTAACAGCACGGAAGACCTTGACATCATCCGCAAACATTAGGCAGTCAACATTTAATGACTTGACCAAGTCATTAATATAGAGATTGAAGAGAAAGGGGCCCAGGCGTGACCCCTGAGGGACACCAGAAGTGGCGGTGAAAGGTCTTGACAGGGCGCCAGCGAAACTAACTAGGAAAGTTCTATCATTTAAGTAGGAGTGAAACCAAGAAAGTAGGCATATACCATAACCGTGAAGTTTGGCCAGAAGGTGCCCATGGCTGATATCATCAAAAACTTTGCTAAAATCAATATAAACACTATCGACCTGAACGCCACTCGAAAAGGCAGACAAAATGTAATCCACATAAACAACCAAGTTGCTAACTGTTAACCTACCCCGGACAAAGCCATGTTGCTGCGGCGCTATGATATTTTTGAATTGGAAGCTCACATAGTCAAGAACTAAGCTTTCGAAAATATTCCCCAGAACTGGCTGAATAGCAATAGGTCGGTAATTGTGGACATCAGAAGGATCAGACGACTTATGAATTGGCACAATAAAACAGCTCTTAAGTCCATCAGGGAATATACCATCCTCAAGTAATCTATTGAAGATGACTGTAAGTTGAGGCGCAACAATGGGAGCACAGAAGCGCAAGACGGATGGAGGAATCAAGTCAGGCCCAGTTCCCTTGGAAGTGTCCAATGAAGAAAGTTTTCTCTCCACATCCTCAACCCCAAACGAACAAGACGACATATTGATCTGGGTAGAGAAGTCAAACTGAGGGATGAGGTCAGCCGAAGGTCTATATACGGATGCAAAATAATCAGCAAATAGGTTACATATACCCTCAGGACTAGATTCACGTTGATCATCCGAGAAATATTCGTTTGCTCTGGTAGACTCAGATTTCAAGTTCCTGACAAAACTCCAGAAAGCCTTGATATTTAGGGGAATAGAGTTGTTAACTCGCTCCATGTATGTTGCATGGCAAAGGTCACTCAGCTTCTTACAATGGTGTCGGGCCCTCCGGAATTCTAAATAATGCCCATAGTTACCAGTAGCCTTGTATTTTGTGTGCAAGATCTTTTTGCACACGACAGCACTCCTCAACTCAGGAGAAAACCATGATGGAAATCTACACGGACCGCCTCTCTTCAACGGAGTATGCTTCAGAACAATATCATGAATGGTCTTTTGAAACTTATCGAAAAAATCATGACTATCAGGTATATGATAAAACACCTCACCACAGCAAAGACTAAGCTCATTGTAAACTTCTTGAGTGTTGCATCGCATAAAGTTATAATTCATTGCAACATTGGACACCAACCCACAGGTTTGTACGGGTACCTGAATTGGATGGTACCTATCCAACCCAGACCTGAAACCTATGCTCAATACCTAGATACAAAAGGAAGCTTCTAGCATTCCTCGAACCCGAATTGACAAGAAATTCAGCACTGCTGGAAGGCTCACAATCTTACAATTCAATTATTATATTAATTCACAGTTCTCTTAATAAAATATAAAGATTCCTACGAATAATTTAATAATATAGGAAGTATCCTATATCCTCCCTACCTTCAATGCTAGAAGCAAGGCTTCTAGCCATAATAAGGACAAACTACTAACATCAATTAGCAAGGGGTTTTAGTAATAATGAGGAAAAAATACTAACATCAATTAGCAATTAGCAGGGCTTCTAGTAGTAATGAGGGCAAACTACTAACATCAATTAGCAAGGGGATTTAGACCTCACCTACCTTGTAACAGAAATCAAATTTTTTTTTATACAATATTCACCTTACAAAATTCAACCTTAAATATCCATTAAACAAAGCAGATCAAAGAATAATTACTTCCTACAACATGCTTACTTACAATTACCTACAACATGTTTACCTAATTACCTACAATCAAAACAAGTAAAATTCAATGAAAGCTCAGAATATGAAAATTAGTACATCATTAATAAAGCTTACAGTTTAAAACACTAAGTTACTTCTCTAAACATTCTTCAATTGAAAACCATACTTTATTCTGTTAATTTAATTACACTACATCAAAACAATCAATATTTTAGAATGACTATAATCTTAACACCTAACAGATTCAGCTATATACAAATCAAATATTTACATTTAATCTTTGGTTAAGTCCAATACTGATGAACTTATGTTTACAAACAAAGTTTAAAATGTAAACAAACAAGAATTATTAATTAAAGTTAAATATCTACAGGGTGAGTTTTAAGTCCCTTCCCCCCCCTATATTTTTTTTTTAAACCGTATAAGTTAGGAGGTTTAAACTCCGTACATATTCGTTAGACCTAAATATCTTGTTTTTCATGGGTTCATTGACTCTCCACCTCCAAATCTAGGAGTTAACTAAAGGATTTAATACGAAGTCGATCATGTGTTGTGTCGCCTTGTAAGTATTTTATTTAAAGAATTGTTGTCTTACAAAGGTTTTAGACCCATTTATTTTTATTTCAACAGCGATTCCGGTTCTAATATTGTACGATTCCGATACTAGTAGGTTGTTACTTACCCTTTTATTGTAGTAGATGCTCAAACTGATTGCCTGTTACTTCCTGACAGTAGTATAGTCTGTTAACAAATTCACTCCTTACACGGGTTAGGATTTCTGGTGTTACCTTCCTGCAGGCCTCAGTAATTCTGTTCCGAAGATCTTCCACACATGCGACTGGTGTACAATAAATCACAGACCAAGTGTCCCCACAAAAAAAAAATCCAGTGGGTTCAAGTCAGGGGACCGTGCCGGCCATTCTATTGCACCGCGTCGTCCTATCCACTTCTCACGAAAATGTACATTAAGGTAACCACGAACATTAACATCGTAGTGTGGAGGAGCACCGACCTGCTGGAACCTTACTTCTTCTCGATTAAACTCCCCACCATTAGTGCGAATTGTATTTTCTATTAATGGATGAATATTATTTTGGAGCATATGTAAATAACTTTCTCCATTTAAATTTCCGTCCATAAACAGTGGTCCAATCACGTGGTTACCAAAGAGACCTGCCCAAACATTTACTTTCTGGGGATACTGGGTATGATGTTCTCTGTGAACATGGGGATTAGAGTTATCCCAGTATCGGCAGTTGTGTCTATTCACTAAACCATTTACGTAAAATGTACTCTCATCACTAAAGCAGATATTATTTACGGTTGTTGGATTTGCTATAATTAGTCTATCCATAGTTTCACAGAACTGCAATCTTCTGTCCGGGTCATCTTCATTTAATGCGTGATGTAGCATAATTTTGTAGGGATGAAATTTGTGCTTCTTCAGGGTAGTTATTGCTTTGCGTTGTGATACCCAGATATTGTCTGCTATTTGTCTCGAAGAGGTTTGAGGATTTTCCACAACTGTACAAAGAACCTCAAAATCAACTTCTTCTGACAAAGGAGGACGGCCTGAACGTTTTGCATCAGTAACGCTACCAGTCTCTCTATATTTTGTTATTAAATGCCTTAAATAGGTTCTGCTAACAGGTCTTTCTGGATGGTTTTCATTAAATCGTCTCATTGTTTCGTGGTAATTATTCCCAGAAGCGCCAAAAATAAACACCATGTCAACTTTTTCTTGAAGAGTGCGAGACATGTTTCTAACTTTAACAGCACTAACACTAACAAGATCAGTAGCCACACTGCAACTAACAAGGTCAGATACTCAATGGCCCAAGTAACTGAAACCAAACATAACAAGTCTCTGGGAATACCCAGATAACAAACAACTTTCACTTTTACAACGACACAGGGACTATGTCAAAGATTACATTTAAAAATGCAGACCACAGATTCTGTACAAAAATATTATTAACAAAATTACGAATTATCCTTTTTTAATTCAGATTGCAGCACCGTTTCCAGCGTTAAAAGGCAATGTTAAACGACACATCACATGACCGACTTCTTATTAAATCCTTTAGTTAACTCCTAGATCTCGGACTTCCAGTGATCCCTTAAAATCATTAAACACAACAAAATAAAGTTTCTTTTAAAGAATAAACAGCAATAGAAAAATTGTTTTGAAATGAACTTTTAAAAAGTTGCGCGATAAAACGCAGATAATAGCACATTACTATTTTGTACATTTTAACACCCTGTAATTTTCGTTAGGATGAACCTTTTGAGGTCCGGTTTGCGGCATTGTATTCTACTTACAGAGACCTTTAATTTGATGTGCATATCAACCTATGATTACATTTAAGAATCTCTGCTTACTCCTCGTGGACCGTCCCCCATTGGAGGTGGAGAGTCAATGAACCCATGAAAAACAAGATATTTAGGTCTAACGAATATGTACGGAGTTTAAACCTCCTAACTTATACGGTTTAAAAAAAGATAGGGGGGAAGGGACTTAAAACTCACCCTGTATACCATGTTTCTTAACATCAATTAGAATGCTAAAATATTATTTATTGTTACAAATCTTTGAATTCTAAAACCTTAATTCTCCTAGTTTGTTTCATACATTAAAACCACATAAAGTATAATAACCTGTTTTGAATTTATTATCATTAAATCAAAGTTTAAAAGATCCTTAAACCTAATTATTTAATTATTACAAGTTTACTTTAACAATCAATAAATATTAGTCAGTACATAAACAGTTGATTAATTTTGAAATGAATTTAAGCAAATACAAAGATCCCTATTTTTACATAATTCATTTATTTAAATGTATAGTAAGTATTCTAAAACTAACTATTTCGAAGAATCCAGATGTGGAAAGTTCGTAGATAACGGTCCTGGTTATTGATCGAGAGCAGTTAACAATCTTATCTCGGTCCTTTGTTTGCGAGGCCCACTGATAATCGACAGTCGCTTCCGAAGTAGTACTGCGGTCCCTGGGCCAGCTCGGACATCTCCTTCACCTGGTCCACACTCAACAACTTCGTTCCCTGGTATTGCATTTGTCTCGTTCTCAGCTTTCGCTCCAATATGTAACATTTATTTAGAGCCCTTTAAAAGTATATCTGTAAAGGTAATTATCAAATGTCCCTTTTTATTCACCCAGTAGAATTCTTTGTATACCCCCAAAACGTTTAAGTTATTCCAAAGTAAAATTCATTTCATCAGTGAACAACTTCATCAATCCACAGCACAAATTTTTACCATAAGGAGCCTTCTACAAGATCATCTCTTCTCATCTTTAACTGTGCAGTGCAGTGCTGTTAAAATAATTTTCTTTCTTTAAAAATATTGGTAATCATTGTGGTGCAAATTAATATAAGTTAAATTCTTTTTATTTTAATTGTACTCAGTGCTAGTTACTTGTTTAGTTATTATGGATAACCAATCCAGGTAACAATTATATATATATATATAAGCTGTATCGTTTTTCATTAATTATTTTAATCTTAATTTAGTGCTTATAATGAGGTAATATCATGTGTATTTTCTCACTTTCACTGTGTAAACATTTACTCAGGGTTGTTGGAACATTTCATGTTATAGACCACAACCTGGGATTTTCACAACAAATACAGATTATTTTTCCATCCAAATTTGTTATTACAATAGGAAGAGTAGGATTCACATTCACCAAATATATATAGTGTGTCTGTATGCGTGAAGTAAACACATGTCTCATTGTACTTTCACTCATATGGTAACATGTATGTAGATTTCATAAAACATTAGTAATACCTATAACTAATTGGTTTGTTTATAAAATCCCACATTATTACATACTCATTAATCGTACAAGTTTCATGCATTAAACACTCACAGTCCATCTCCTACCCTGAAATTTACACCATACACTTTCTACACCTATATTCATTTTACCATCATTGTTTTACCAGCTTCATGTTCATGCTGTGAACTCGCTTATATATGTTTGCATCTCTCAGATCTTGCACCACAAAACTGGCATCTGAAATTACTGCAATAATTTTGTAGGGTTCTTCGTAAATGGCATCCAACTTCTTTCTCTGAAAATTAACTTTACAATACACAATTTCACCCTTCTTAAATCTAACATTGTTACCATATTTACTTAGTTTCTGATTTTTCAAACATTGTTGCTTCAAATTTTTGACTGCACTGATTAATTTATTTTTATTCTTTCCCCTTAATTCATTATCTATTAAGTCCTTCAGATTCCACCTCAAACTTAAACTATTATTTGGTTTATAATTAAACAACAGTTCAAACGGGGTTGATTTCACACTTTCATTAAATGTACAATTTAGTGATAACTGAATTTTTCCAAAATCTTTAGCCCATCCTCTTTTATTTTCAGAATAATAACCAATTAAAACTTGATTTAAACTTCGTAGGTAGACACTCCCCTTTTAATAAAAAAAAATTGTATTCTTCAGTAGTTAAACAAGTTGCATTATCATCCACTATACATTCAGGTAATGAGTAATTATTAAGTTATACTATTTTCTAAGGCTCTTATCACATTACCTGATGTTATTTCCCGCAGTGGAAGGCACCAAGTGAATTTATTCATATCTTCTACAATAATCATTATATACTGATATCCATCTAAGATGTTCCACATTGACTACTACCTCTAATTTATTAAGTTGTCATAATCTTTTTCTTGACTCTACTGCCACAGACCGGTTTAGGATAAACACCCTTAAACTTAAATTCAAACAACAGTTCGTCTTTACTAACTAGGTCCACTTTCAGCGACATCGTTCACTAATTAAAGTTCAGTACCGTTTACATATGTCACTCTATATTATAGTTTATTCCTAACAGAATAATTTTTTATTAAAAATAATTTATCAATTAATTTTATCTCTTCCTTTAAAAGTTCACACAAATACCAATCACTGTTCAAAACTCCTTCACATCAACCGCTCAATTATACCTAGCAGAGTGGCGCAACTATGTAACGTGTCTATAGTAAGGTTATATACTATAAACCAATTACAACTATTTTTGGTTTAGTATAGGAGCGATCAATTGTGTTCTGAACTAATAACCCTTTATTTTAAGAATGCACAAGTTTCAATGGAATTCAATAATTAAACTCAGTATAAAATAATAGTGATTTTAATAAAATTTAAAATCAATAATAGAGCAACGCCAAGCTATCTTTTTTACTTTGAATTTATTCTCAATTATTTCATATTTTTAACTCATCAAAAGTTCACAAGTCCAGTCTTAAAATTAACAATCAATCAATCTTTCAATAACTGTGTCCTTCAAGTTCTCAGTGCTAATGTTTCCAACACAAACTCAAAATAAGAATCTTCATTAAACTTCAAAATAAAATAATCTTCTTCTAATGTAAAATGAAACAAATAATAAAATAATACTTCTTCTCAAAATAAAAATCAAACAAATTAAGGTAATATTAATATTTAATATATGAACAAAGACAATGTCCAACCAGTTAAACTCAAAATTGTATCAAGTTCAAACTACTTATTTTCTGTAAATTTCCAATATACAAATTATTGAATTATCCAGAATTGTCCGCTTGGCTTTGAATTTTAAATTTAGGAACTTATTAAAATGTATATAGAATCTCAGAACGTTAAATAAATGTTCTTTTTTAGTAGCCTATTCCTGATTAAACCAAATTGAACAGGAAAATATCATCAAGTAATTTTCTATTTCAATAATAAATTCTAACTTTCACAGTACCTTACACATCTGCTGAAGACTTGACCAAGTAACCAAAATGACTATTATAGATTAATTAATTAAAACTTGAGACTTTAAATTTTGAAAAGAAATTTTAATCTTAAACTCAACCTTTTTCCCGAAAAATCAATACGGCAAGAGTAGGCTATCACTTTACACGACTTCTCTCTCTGAGCACACAGCAAAGACTCCCCTTGAAAACGTGGTTGAAGCCACCGGAAGGATCTAGACGTCCCTCCCACCATCTAATCAACCTAACATTGGCCAATCAAAATTGAGCAAACACAATGTCTGAATTGGATGGTACCTATCCAACCCAGACCTGTAACCTATGCTCAATACCTAGATACAAAAGGAAGCTTCTAGCATTCCTCGAACCCGAATTGACAAGAAATTCAGCACTGCTGGAAGGCTCACAATCTTACAATTCAATTATTATATTAATTCACAATTCTCTTAATAAAATATAAAGATTCCTATAAATAATGTAATAATATAGGATGTATCCTATATATACTTATTTCAAATGTGTTATACCGGTGACCTACCACTCATATATACTCATAGTATATATTTGGGCTGTGATAACTGTTATATTATGTTAGTAGTTTGTCAATGTCTTTAAATATTTATTTGGCAGTAGCTTATACAGTGAATGTTTAATGCAACGGAGAGAAAATACAGTCATTATAATGTATATAAGTATATAGAAGAGTTAACCAACAGTGCTAGATAGATTAATGAAGTCGCATTATTTAGTTCAAACAATAATAAACATCGATTAGCTGATTAATGATTACTAGCGATTAAATAAAGAGGGTATGTCCGCAAAGCATATTTTGGTACATTTAAATAAATAAGTCATGTACTCGTACAAGTTTTTAAAATAAATGTTTTGCGATGGTGTGTAGAGGGTGATTGATTTAGTTGTGCCAGCCGTTTTACTTGAAAACTAAAGCAGATATTATAAAAAGTTAAACTAATAGACCCTTCCCTGGAAAATATACTATCAACAATTTGTAGATATTAATTTAAAACAAACGCTCCAATAATTAAGTTTTATTTTTTTTCGTGAAGCTTTTCGTACTCAATGAGAACATCTTCCGACCCACATAACTGAATACAAGTGATGACAATAATAACATAAAAAATTATTATTGTCACCACTTGTATTCAGTTATGTGGGTCTGAAGATGTTCTCATTGAGTACGAAAGTCCTCACAAAAATTAAAAAACCCTATATTATTGGAGTGTTTGTTTTAAATTTAATATCTAATTTCTAATAAGAAAAGAGCTTAAAAATGTAACAATTTGTAGGTTTTAAAACATTTTGTTGTACCAGCAATTTTTTCCAGAAGGGTAGCCAACTCGAAAACTTAAATAAAAATAAAATTTTTATGTTGATTTTGAGTATAAAATGCAGTTATAAGACATTTTTATCTCATATTATTTTAGTTAACCAGACAGTTTCAGGTATATTAAGGGCCTGATTGTGAATCATTCTCCCACCAAATTTATTATTTGAGGAGTGTGCAGGTTACAATATGTATAGATAGATCGGACTAACTTGATATACTATAATCTCAGAAACAATTAGCTTTATGAAGGATTTCATGAAATCAGAGTTTCTTAAAACTTATATTTTGTAATCGAAATTATTACAAAAAAAAGTTTCATATTTAAAATTGTAGTATTTTCAGCCACATTAAAAGTAGGCCCACATAATACAAATTTAAAACATTAAACTAATTTAACTTTATATCCTTTAATTTTTTAAACAACTTTTTCTGTGAAATAGAAGTTAAACCTTATTAATTAATCCATTTAGTGGAAGAAGGATCCACACTTAAACCCTGAATATATCTCAAACATTAAGGTTAATAAAAAATAAAACAAAAGTATAAAGGTTTTAATAATTTAATTCTATACCCAAAACGATTACAAATAAAACAGTGTTTGCATTTAAACTTTTTGATTTGGCCGCCATTTGGAAAACATGGCTGTTATAAAACTATTTTTAAACTCCCAGTTCTTTATATTAAAATATCCAGGGACATATTTTATAGTATACATAGAAGCTTTGAACTAAAACCACTGTAACAACAACGTTAGTGAATCACAATATCACGTAAGTTTTGGTGAATATTATTTTTTTCGTCCCTGATATTTCAATAGAAAGATAAAAATCGTACTGTTTGTTTTCTATGAAATGGCCGCAGCCATTGAATCTCATTTTATGTAAACAGTACATATGAATACTTTGATCCAATATTTCAAATGTATGATCCCCAAGATATACATAATATTATGTAATTGTTGTTTTATAATACTTTTATAATTATTAATGAATATTAAATATTTAATTGCCTTACATTATAGCTTAAATTATAGCATATTATAATTGCCTCAGGAATCAGTACTAAGGCTTTTATCTGAGTTAATATCTCTTAGGTTGGCTGGAATTTTCCCTTGAGTTTTCCCTTTTTATTGGAATTTTCAAATGATGGTGAATTTTATAATGTGGAACTATTTCCAGCACACCGCAACTGTGTTTGTTGGAGAACAATTCTACAGTAATATAAGCCACAACTTACAATACAGTGCGGTAGCTTTATACGCTGGCTTCGCATTGCTATTCGAAAGCTGTGATTGACTTTGCAATCCCATTGACTGAACTAGAGGCTGGAACTCCACATTTGTGCACTAAAACGTCAATAGTAATCATTTTATATGTGTATTACTTGTATTGAGCCAATTTAAATAACCATATTGAAACATAATGTATTTAATTATTAATAATTAACGAGATGTGTATGGTTAAATATTACCCAAAAAAGTTATGGTTAAAAACGTGAGATTTTACTAACGCAACTTGTTTTTACTTATTATTGGCAATAATTGTGTTGAGATACGTTCCTTTATTTATATTAATGGTAGAAAAATATATCTGCTGGCCAGATAGACGGCCTAATACATTTATCAACTAATGAAGAGACTCACTTATAGGTAAACACTTTTCCCTCTGTACATATAACCTCTTTCTATCGTATAATGCATTGTTAATTCACGTGATTATTATTAATAAGTCCCGATGAGGGTGTAGTTTGGCACTGTCCAAACGTTTCATATACTTCTTGTTATCGGTAGTTGTTATTTTAATTTTGAGCTTACAGAATGTCCGATTACTTGATGTTTATTACAATAATGAATATCTTTATGTTAAAAAAGATAATATTTACTATGAAAATGACAACTACTCTTCTCCTAAATCCTAATACTACTCTATAATGTGGAAGGATTTATTAATTTTTTGTCAATCCAAAACATTCACCAAGTTATGTGATATGGCTGGGCCTGTTGCTGATGCTTTAATTTTCGGTAATAACTAATTTCTGTACGTCCACTTGTCAATAACTTTATTAAAGCTCTTTGGTGTCTGGGATTAGTTTGTATTAGAAAATATAAATATGCAGAGCTCTTTGGTGTCTGGGATTAGTTTTTATTAGAAAATATAAACATGCAGAATATCAATACTGAGATAAACTAAGTTTCACTTGTATTACGAAATACGGTAAAACTTTATAAACCGCAAGTAGGTTTTTATATGTGTAACAAAATTTATGTGCGAATTTTAAGTGTATATAAAGAAGTTTCTTCGTTAATATACTAACCAAAAATTCACCGTGAATTTATATAAAAAATATATAACTAGTTTTAGGCCTACAGTTAAAGTTCTTAAAATACTAATATATACATAATTGGCTTTTTATTTTACAAAAAATAAAATAAAAGTGTTAAGCAATTCGCCACTGGATATTTCACAGTTTTTAAAGTGTATTGCAACACAAAATAATACAAGAGAACGAGAAAACATTAGTATTCTCACTCTTATTTTTCTCCAACACAAATGATGGTACTTAATAAATGGAATTTTAGGAATCGTATATACTCTTCCTCAATAATTTAAATTGGTATAATCTACAGTTACTGTTCTATCGTCCAGGCAAATAAATTGTATTAGCCTATTGATTAACAGGTATCATTGATACTTTCCATAGTGGGACGTACACAATCACACAACTCATTCTTGTATATGTAGAAATGAAGTTTCATCCAAAACTCAAGGAGTTTAAGATTAAATTTTTTTCAGAATATCTTGTCACATGATGTATTTACATATTATGCAGTAATTAAGGATTTACAGCAATAAATTGAAATAAAGGTTTCGGTGACCTGGCAACCGCACTACTATGCAAGGGTGTGCTGAAGTCAAATATTGTTACCTAGTTTAAAAAATGGCTCCACTCTATAGCTTTAGGTAATATCGCATGGACAGATAGACAGACATATTAACAGAGACAGAGATAAAAATATTTTTCCGGCCCCACGATCGATAGGCTTCACTGAAGCTCAGCTAGTCAACCTTCATTGTTGCTCTATAATCGATTATTTCACAAACAGGTTTGTGTCGCTATTTTAGTTTGTTTTGCCCGTTAATCAAAAGTCTAACTACATTTTTTTAGACAAATTGCAAATTTTTTATCTAAGTCTAAATAAGATATATTAGACTCGATATATTTGCGGATTTAAGAATAGCGCATGGCAATCTTCAAAACAAGAAATAACAAAATTGGTATTACTAAAACAATATACGAATGTCAGAAACAAGCATAACGTGTAAGAAGTCGCTCAAGAATAAATATGAATTACATAAATTATACATTTATGGCACAATCATGTCTTGTATTTAATTTATAGAGAAATATATTAGTTTTATATATATATATATATATATATATATATATATATATAAAATCAACGCAAAATACTTTTATGAGCTCTAAACGCCAACTTATAATTTTAAATGTATTTCCAGTAATTTATTGGACGCCAGTTCATAACAGCAGGTAATAATGAAAGTTTGAAGTATTCTTCAAATATTTACTTTAAAAAAGTTATCTTCTTAAGAAAGATTGTCCTTTGCAGTTTTAAAATCAGCCAGTTTAATAATGTTAGAAACCAATGAGGATGATAATAACACTAGGAAGGGATAGGTATAATGGGATTGTCACCAATAACCCCCCCCCCCCTGCTCTTTATTTACTTCACCTTCTTTTACACGTAATGGAGGCGTGTGAGAGAAGGTCCAAGTCAGACCTCACAAAGGCTTTAAGAGCTACGGCAGTAATTTTATTTAAACTGCACTATCTTTGAAATTCATGAGGGTGCCTCGATGATTCCTAGAAGTAATTCATGTAAGCCACTTTGGCGTTAGACCTAATTCATGTAAGCCCTAAGAGATAGTCGCGTCCTGAAACCATAAACTCTCTTTTAAATTGCTATTGAAAGATTAGAAATCTATATAATTTTCTTTGGTGTAGTACATCTAAAAATGATCTGTACTGTTATAGGTTAAAAAACACAGCTATGGACTCTTGTAGTCTGGGTGTCTCTGTTACCGAAACGACGCATTTTGAGCGTGTCAGACTTCAGCCACTGCTCCGGTCAGAAAAGGCACGGAACTTGGCTCAATATTTGCAGGTTATACCTATTCTTTCCTGCTTTAGCGCTATGTAAACCACTTAACCTAGAAGCCTTATTTTATCACTATATCACTAATATATTATAGTAAATTATTTATTACTATAACATACATAGTATAAATATTCTATAATATATAATGTATAAATATAGGTCTGAGAAACCCACATCTGAGACAAACTAAGATATGTTTCATAAGTCATTGAATTTATGGTAAGTTCGTTAGTAGCTTACTCTTTTAAATCTTTGCGATTAGTACTGAACAAGGACTACATACTTCACATTTGCTAAAGTGTAGAGTTAAAATAATACAACACTATTAATTCTTTATGGACTAAACGCTTATCATCAATTTCGATGAAGTTTAAATACATAAGTTTTGTTAATAAAATATCATTGTTATTTTTTTAACAACCACTGTTAGGCAAGCTCCTGTCCTGTACCTCTTGTAGTTGATGTATTGCACTTGGAGTGTACAACAATATATCTGCAACAGTAACAAAGAGCACACTTAATAAAAATATATTGTAATACAATAAAAAACCATTCTTAAATAACCATTCTTAGATATATATATATACTATTTCAGATATATATATATTTTAATTCATAAACATATATTTGTAAAGAACGTTGAGTGAATGTTTAGTTAAGCGCCTTGTTCGTAACTTTCACAGCAGACAGCAACAGAAATACAGGTTTAACAACAATCCTGCTTAACTAATCTTAAAGAAGCTTTGGACATGCATGGTTCCTCCTGCAAACTACCAAACTCATTACAGATCTAAGACTTCCCTACCTAACTAGTATTACTAACCTTCTAGTAAAAATGGAAACAAAAAGAAAGTGACGATCAATTTTGTATATTTTGATTGTTCGAAATACATACAAGTGTTAAAAAAGTAAACAAAGTTTGAAAATGTTTGTAAATGTTTGTAAAAGGAAAGATACATCATGTATAAGGACAGGACGCTATCCAAGATTATCCCATCCCCTAGAGTGTTTGGTCTATATTGATAACGTGTCCATCATGTTACAGGAGTAGGGATGTACCCTGATCACACACAGTTAGGCAAGCTCCTGTCCTGTACCTCTTGTAGTTGATGTATTGCACTTGGAGTGTACAACAATATATTATACAACAATAACAAAGAGCACACTTAATTAAAATATATTATACAACAATACAAAACCATTCTTTAGTAACAGTACCATTTCCGATTTATATATTCCATTCATAAAAATATATTTGTAAAGAACGTTGAGTGAATGTTTAGTAATGTTATTCAATTAAATAAAAAAAATTTATTATTATCAATAATAGTATTAGTATTAATATTAATCATAATTTTGATTTTTGAAAATCATAATTATTAAAGATAATAAACTACCAAAATAAAGTCTGACGGAACAATGAAGTCCCAATATCATACAAATAAATACTCTATTTACTCTATAATAATAATAAATACTCTATCTCGTATATTTTATACATACTAATACGAGGGTAATTAGAAAAATAAGGTTCCCTATGCTGCCGAGACAGAATGCGTTATTTTGGGAGACATCTGGCAACACTGTCTTACTCATCAGCTGTCCCTCTCTCTATCCATACCTCTCGCGCCTCTCTACGTCCCACATTGCCAGCCTAGCTGCCTTCGAAGATGGAGCTCCTATCGTTGTTACCGCCAGATGCGAAATTCGTGCTGTGATACGTTTTTTAAATGCAAAACAGATTTCATCTATTGAAATTCGTCGTCAGTTAATCGAAGTTTTATGGGGAAAACTGCATATCAGTTCAACACGTTCGGAAATGGTGTGGAGAATTCAACGAAGGGCGCATGGAAATTCACGATGAAAACTGAATTGGACGGACTTCAGTTTCAGATGGAGTTGTTGAAAAAGTTGAGAGATTATTGTTTGAAGATCGGAGAATCACCATTCACGAACTTGCTTTGCTTATTCCTGAGATTTCCAGCACCACAATTCATAAGATTTTTAACCGAAAAATTAGGCTATCACAAAGTGTGTGAGCGGTGATTCTCCATGACAACACTCGACCTCATGTCTCACGTCAAACTCAAGATCTGCTGACAAATTTTGGCTAGACTATTGTGCCCCATCCCCCCTACAGCCCAGACCTAGCGCCAAGTGATTATCACTTATTCCCAAAATTAAAGGAACACTTGGGTGGCCAATGCTTGAGTACCGATGATGAAGTCAAGGAAGAGGTTACTCGATTCCTCAAAGGATTGGCGGCAGAATTCTACAACATGGGGATAGAAAAGTTGGAGCATCGTCTACAAAGTGTTTGGACAGAAACTGTGATATGTGAAAAAATAACTTAACTTTTAAGTTTTAAATTGATGTATAACACTAAGTAGAAATATAGAGCTGTCTATTTAAAAAAATCAGGGAACCTTATTTTTCTAATACCCCTCGTATCATATAAACTTAACTACAGAATTCTTAAAGCAGAGTGTCTAAGACCTGGACTAAAAAATTCTAAGATTTTTAGTCTGAGTGACTACATTCTCAACCAAGAGGCCCTTAAATCAGGAGTCAAAGTCAGGACTCTTTAGTCTGCACATTCTTTATAAAAGGGCACTGAATATATGTCTGATGACATAAATCGCTAAGAAAGGTAAAACAAAGATTACTAATAATTGTCTTATACAATACGCTAAATACACTCAGAATACTATACTTCATGAAAAAGGGACACCCATTGTGGTATTTCTAATTTTAATAACTAAAATAACTTCACTGAATACCATTTATGAGGGTAAATGTTACAATAAATAGATATTGGGTGATATTTGATTTATTGCAGAGTTTGTAAACAATTTTGGCCAAAATGAAATCAATGATTTCGTCAGATGTAGAATCTAATGTAGGCAAATCCTATTCTATTTTCCACTTAAAGAACTCTTGAAAGAAAAATATTTTCATGTGGAAGTCCAGACTTTTAAAAGAAGATGAAGAGATAACTGGGTGATTGTAAAAACCAATAAGTAATACAGAACTTTTAGAGTTGAGGTGACTCAGAATAGGTGTATTGTGCAAGTACGAGAGCAGATGACCAGGTAAATAAATACCTCAAAGTGTCTAAATTATATTTTATATACTACGAGCAAAAATATCTGATTTTAAATTTTTTTCGCCAAGCATAGTCTTTATTTAAAAAATGCGTTGGAATAATTTAAGAAATTTAAGTTCAAAACCAATTATTAAATTTTACATTAACAACTTATTTTATACGCCATGTGCGATAGAATAGTAACATTTGAATACGGATGAAGATTTATCTACCAAGATAGTTTAATATGTTGTACGTTAAAAATGGTTATTATGAACGCAAGATTTGAAAAAGAAAATATATTATGAACTAATTCGAGAAAAGAGCAACAAAGAAGTTCAAGTGGACCTTTGTTCTCGTAGTTGTTACCGCGTTTTATAAAGAGCCTAATACAATTTTCATCACAGGAAGCAGTTGGGGTGGTTTCATCAAACAAACTCTACATATGATACGTATTGTATCGTAAACATGATACTGGAGCTGGTATACTTTATTAAAAAAATTAGACTTTATGGTATCATCAATGATATTGTTTCCATAGTAATTTGGACTGGCTAAAATCATTAATGAATCAATACCTAATTGAAGCTGTAAATTAGGATATAAAATAGTGAACATATATGACAGAAAGATTATTTATATGAGGGTTGCCATATAAGCATAATATTAATCATCAAACTATGCTGAGGTCTTATTTCGGTTGTAGACTTACGGAAGATATGTTATTTGAAAGAAATAGCTAACAAGTATCCGACAGTAATTTACTTTTCCTTGTTAATTGCATTTCTGTTATAAGTAAACAGTAACATATAAAGGCTTCTCAAGTTTTGTTCTCAATTATGGGAAATATGCTTATGAATAAAAATAAACTGTTTGCTCTGAGAGCAACATTAATATATAAAAAGTGTTTGTCTTAACATTGTATTTATGTATTTACAACCAATGCAGCTTAAAAAATGTATTATTCTTTGTTTTAATTTTTTCCCCTTATCTCTACGAATCCATATTCTTCCATCCCAATAAACGTATTTTGTAAATAATTATTTAATACAAAATATATGACTGGATAAGGGTTTCACTTTAAAATATTGCACATTTCAGTTGTATTTTGACAGTTCACTTATAGAGTTACGAGAATAATTTGTACGATGTTTTCAGTTTTCTTTGTGATATTGTATGTGAATATTGGAAAATAAGTATAATTATAACCAATGGAATAATGAAAAACCTAAAAAATTACACAATACGATGCACAGATCTAGACACAGATCTGCACAGATGCAGACTGCTCTTTTCGTTTTTTACCGTAAATTAATAAATTTCTTCATGGAAGAAAAGGAACCCAATTGCTAGTTTTCACGTCTCTAGAACATTTATTTTCAAACGTTTTGCACAGACAAACATACTACCTTACATAAAAGTGGACTGCCCTCTGTTCCCCAAATCAATATCAAATTTTCCTAAGCCAAAATAAAACCGTGCACCGTACATAAATTCTCCAGAACGTTACTTACATGGATTACCGCACAGATGGGGATTCGGTTTAGAAGAGTTTGTTCTTCCTGTCTTGCTAGATGACTCCAGTGGAAGTGGACTCCAGATTCCAGGAGTCAAGTCTGTGACTGTGCCAGTGTGATGTTGCATAAAAATAAGGACGAATTCGAGTTAAAATAAACTCGTAGAATAATTGATATTCAGGTAGTTCTTAGAATAAATAAACTTAACATATACGTCAACGAGTATTAATTGAAACAATACTACAACGATGTGACATAAATTTTCATATGAGCCAAATTTACAATAATGAACAGTATAAAGAAAGTAATTTATAACATACTTTACTTAAGTTTCATATAGATTATTTCAAACCAATTGGTTGATTTATTTAGCTAGTAAAGATTGATATTATTGAATAATTGTTTTTAACTAATAGCGTTATTAAACAGATGTTTTAAACAGTAAATCAATAAAACTGTCTTAGCATACACATTATCATGCATATCTTTTGGCTCCTTGAAATGATATAAAATACTCATTTAACTTTTTGACAAGATTGCGTGGCACACAATTAAATTTCATTTTTTTTTTTGTATCTATACGTCATAAGATTTATTTAAATAAATTGCTTGATGTCAATTAGATTTTATACTTCAATTTAATCACCAAAACTTATATTTTGGCTCTAACTTAAAATAACCGATTTCTATTATAATTGTATTTCCATGAAAATTTCATTTCCTTAATAGCAGTTTAAATTAATGGAAAATCATATCTTTTTAAAGTAAATAAATTTTTGAAGGGAACTTTATTTATGATAAATAAAATAAGACCGTACATCTAGTATGAATAATGTAAAATTTTCACCATGATATAAAATATTTTGAAACGCAGAATATGTTTAAAGTTTGTATGTATTTCACGAAGATAAATTTAATATCAGTCACAGTTTTTTCGCAGTTGATGTTTGTTCAACAGCGCTCAAACGTTGGACAGTTCTGCTGCCAATTAGAGCCCTGAACTGACTAACTCAGCATCATTCATGTTAGGGTCTGATGTGTTTGCTGTACAAACTTTCCTGAAGTGGAGTGTCAGTGAAAGGGCTAGTAATGAAGCTGTCCAGAATTCCGTTTTCGTTTGCTTTTTAATGACAAATTTAGTTTTTTAACCTTTAATAATAACTGTTAGTAACCAGCATGCCTCAACTTTTCTATGTTTAACATTATACAACTAAAATTAGTCCAACAAGCTTGATTACATGTTTTTCAACGTTTTGGCTTGTTCAGTAATAAAATCAAGACTCGATTGTAAAACTACCTCTAATTATTCAAAACTAAAATAATGTTGTGTGTCAATGTTTAAGTAGTGAAAATAATTCACTTATCTTTACACGCATCATTAAAAATGGCTGCATATATTTTTATATTTATTTTGATACCAATAGAATAACTAGTTAATTGATTTATCACCTAAATTTAAATGGGACTATCATGATACAGTAGTACCCGTAAGCTGCTGGTTTTAACGACTTTTTGTTAGGGTAACTAATACTTTAAAACTTTTACTGTGGAGGACACACCTTACAACCACCCCGACTGTCCTACAGTCGGTATATGTATTGAGTCGCATTTAAAGAGTTAACAACGTATATTGCAGCTAGAGATGTATCATGTTACTCCATATCGTTAAGGATTATGGTGCATATCACTCCATGGGATCTGAACCATCATTAGAGAACATTTTTACATCGGCGTTATTCTTAAACATGATAACAACGAAAAGTCGGTGAATACATAAATGTGTGAACAAAGTGAGTATAATCATACAATATTTTAAAATTTGGCATATAAACAAATAAGCATAATTCTAAAGTATAGACATGAAATTTTGCATGGAAATTCAGCGAAGCCTCGTGGAATACTTCAACTTTGCATTGCACAAAAAATATGCAAAATATTACTTAAAATCTTTCTCTAAGTATTTTTAATAAATCCTTAGAAAAATATCTGGCTTAATTTAACATATTTTATATATACTAACTTGCTGACGAGAAGTGTAACAGGAAAATAAATAATCATTTTGTGTTTATATCGGCGAAAGTGAGTAAAATAAGCTTCTTTAAAAGTGAGAGATGTTGGCCACTAATCGAAACCTTCATAGCAGAAGGTATACGTTCAAGTTTCGCTAAGTTAGTATAAACATAAACAAATTCTACTTTTAATGTTCAATAACGTGAAAGACATTTAAAACTGCCCAACAACATAACAAAACCTTCTTAGAAAAAAGTATTTTTCGAGTTGATCCTTTTTGGAAGGATTTGGTGGAGGTCGACGCAACTTGATTGAAGTCTGGTTAATTGCTGAAATTATTGCTGTAAATTGATACCCGTAATCTATTAACCCACACTCATTCTCAGAGATACCGGTTGATTCTCAGTAAAACCCACAACGTAACCTAGGCTGCCTTAGGCCAATCCTTTCACTTGTTCACGCGTTTAATAAAACAGACTCCTTCTTTAGTTGAAAAGTACATAAATAAAGCACTTACAGAGTATTGAACTCATTCAAAGTATATGAAAGTTTGTATAAATATATGGTACGAGAGTTATAAGTGATGATATCGACTCTGATGTGACTTATACCGCTCTCAGAAGCTTACATGGCAGAGTTTCGATCATAAATCAGTAAAAATATTTCTGCTCTATATACCTGGAATTATATACATTCGCTGTCATTTTTGTATTCAATAACGCTGGTGATTTGAAGATTTTCGTAGTGGCTTAGTTTGGGGCTTTGTTCGCCTTGTGTGGACCATATGTATTCAAAATACGAGATATAATTTAAGCCTTTCTGTTAGCCTCATTACAGGAAACCTAATTAGGATATACTACTAGACGTAATATTTACAATAGACTGGAATAACTGTCTATCATGTAATTCACATATTTGAATTTATAAGTTAGTTGAATATACGTTATGTTGTTAGTACTGAAATGAAGGCTCTTTGCCATATTGGTTTTTTACATAATGCACATTTGAGACGTGAAGTAAGCTATAAATTTTAATGCCAGATATCCCCTCCCTTTTGCATAATAAAGTTAAAAATAGCAATTCTGCGTTCGTCACACATTAGTTCTGAACAACGGATTTAAACTTCTATTTAGCTTCATCTCACAGATTTCTCTAAAACTAAGTTCTTTGCGACAGTTTTTCACTTGCTTTTACTTAGGCAAACTGGGTTTGAGTTTATTTAATTATTCTATTTTGTGGTAATGGTTTAAAAATGGGAAATATATTTTTTTTATTTAGAATAAGTTAAGTTCCATATCAATAATATTCACTTTTAAAAATTGCCTAAATATTGATCCTAAATATTTTTTTTAGATTTATAAATAGACCTGATTTTAATAAAAGCAAATTTTTCTGTATCTTTTAGGCAGATTTTTAGCGAAGCCTGTCATTTGATTATCAAACAATTTTATATTTCTACGTGTTTGTCCATCAGTTTGCACATCTTAAAGACGAACTATCCTATTAACTATCACTCAATGATATTTGGCTGAGGTTTAACGAATATTTCTACTTAATTATATCTGGTTCTGCTACCGGGGTTAATGTTATTAAATGTAGAAGCCTGCCATCAGACAATTAGGAATGCAGTCTAGCTGTATTTAAACCTTTTACTAGCCATGGCTACTTTTTTGCACGCATGTTCTTTCAAACAGGCTCAAACTCTGAAACGGCGGAGGCGGCGAGAAAGGGATTGTTTTCTTTAGTACTGGTGGTGTTTCTGCGAGGTCTAGTTGATTTTGGATAGTCATGGCGAAATTTAAATATAAATTAAACGTAATTGAATTTGTGAAATTAAGATCTTATTTGTAGGACAAACACAATGATGATTACAAAGACAAAAAAGAGGAAGGTCTGGTAAGAAATATTGATCTGGATAAGAAGGAGCAAGAAAGTAATGTTATACAACAAAATATGTTATCTTAGGTTTCTTCTCCTTAAATATAAGATCAACACGAGATACCGCAGATTAACTCTAGGACTCATCCTTACTTCACACATCTAGACTCCTTACTGGACTGTTCAGATACTAGAATTGTCTGGGTCTGGTGTGAAGGAATGCAAATTGTTCTGATGCGGTATTCGGGTCCGTATAAAGGTGATGATTATATAAAATTCTTTTAAGAGTTACATTTGTAATTAAGTAAAACATATTAGTTTACTACCCTTAGTGTTTATTCCAGTTGAACATCAATTGTGAAAAGGTTTACTGCCGTAAGTGACATATTACAGCTATTATATAATATAATAATAATAAATAATTTTTTATTTCCTCAAAATAACAAACTGGATATTAGAAACAAATATTATTTCCAGTGCTTAGTAATAAATAATACTATTACATAACGTATTTACAATAGCAGTAAATAACAAATAAAAAAAATGTTTTCTACTTACTTCATTTCTAATTTATGTACTTAGAGTAATAAAATATAAAAAGCAGATTACATCCTGTTAGGTTTTTCTTTCTTTTTTTTGAACCAAGAATTAGGCCAAAAAAATTTATACAATAAGGGAAATTTAGGTACCCCATAAGGCTGTGCCTGTGTTGGGGATACTATATACAAAAAGGGTAAAAAATAAAAATTGCGGAAACGAGCAAGAATGAAATTATAAAAATGAGTTATTGTAGCTTATTTAGTAAATAATGTACTATTAGGTATGTTTCAAAGTTTAAATTTATTATAACTATTGTGCTGTATTAAATAAAAAGGATTTATGCATGACTTACAATATTAAAAATGTTAGGCTTTATACATGTAACATTAAATATTATATAGTTATATGTTAATATATGCCCCTTTTTCAGGTAATAATTTCAATGAAATTACTCGTAATTCATGATCTAATGACAAGCTTTGACAATCGTTTAAGATATTGTAGTATACGTTTGTATACTAAGTTGAACTATGAAAATTAAAAATCTCATGAAAAATCAAGTGAGAGGTAACTAATATTATGTTGAACAAAATTAACAACAGTTAGTTACGTAATGATGTGTTTTGTCAGAATACAACATCTGGAAGAAAGAAATATAAGCGTAAAATCTGACGTAGGGACTGATTATACAAGTATTTACTCGTTAATTTTAATTTCTTTAAAAGCAGGTTTTATGTTTTGAATGTATTCCGCATTCCATTAATAGTACTTTCTATTTGAGAAATTCGTTAATAACGTTTCTAGTTAGCTATGAATGCGTTATATAATGTATGCTTCTATTAGCGTACTTCTTAATGCAACGGATTTCTCCAAAGTACGTCTTAAAGAAATATGTTTCCGAGATTCCTTGTAAGTAGCTGTTTAATATAAACTGTTTCTCTTTTAATAAAGGGATCCGACAACTTTGAGAGAGCAGAACATTCCTTTACTCTTTGACAGTCTGAAGCATTTAGGAACTTTAAACTTAATATAATGTTTATGTCTGTTTCCTGTGTAAATCTGATCCGTTGTGCCAAAATGAAGCCCATTATTATCTTGTCAGTTGTCATCCGCTTCGTATTTATTAATAATTGTAGTGTTGTACACTCGTAGCTCCTATACCTTTATGAATATAGAATTTCTGAAATGTCGGCACTTTTCATGCAATTTGCAGGCTCTCACGGTAAAATTTCATAAAAAAATATTTTTTTTATTTAAGTATAAAGTTTTTTACATCATGTGTTTGTTATAAAACAGACAATAAAACTAAATAAGTTTTAATAGTTAATTTTAAAAAAAATAATAAATTATGCCATGTATCGTGGCTATAATTTTATGTCAGAAAAATTGTGTTACATAAAAACTATCCTCATCTTACAAACATTTAAGATGAATAGAACATATAGGATATCCAAATTGTAGAAAACTCAGTTACAAACACACACACACATATATATATATATATAATTATATAGTTTTATTGGTTAAAAAATAAAAAAAAACTATAACAATTATGTTTATACAGAAAAGTGCAAATTTGCCATTTTTCAGTTGCTAGGCAACACAATGAACTAAGTACTATCAAACAAATATTCAATATGTTTCTTACTTTATTTTTATGTTTGATGATATAGAGCAATATATAAAACAGTTTTTAACATTTTAGAATTGAAGAAAAAAAAACAAAATATATTTTAAACTAGGTTTTTGGTTTTCTCACTCTGAGTCACTTGCTTCTTCTGGCAGTACATGCTGATTTTTGGCTCCTTTCAGAGTCCTCTTGAAGTGTGTCAGCCATTACTAGTTTTAAAATGAAACTTATTATTTTAAAACTGGACACAAATCACGTATACCCACTCCCGAACAAACAAGAAATGATTAGTTACAACCGGCAATCTCCACTACACAGATACGATCGAGCACAATGACAGCTTACAAAGTTTACGCTGGTTGCCATCTAGATACAGCACAAAAAGATAACCAAAGACCACTAAACATTAAAAAGCAACTCATAAGCAATAGATTGATATATAATTTAAAGGTCTGTGACCAGTAATATGCTTTTTACCGGTATATTACGAATCGAGCCCGTTAGTGTCGATTGCACTTTAGAAGTGACCTCATCGACAACAAATGGGTCGACCGACGCTTCCAGGGTTTAAGCTAAACAACATTGGTTTAAAACTATTTGTATATAACATTAAGATGTTTTATAACAATCCAACAATATAAAATTTATTTTATATTTTTTTCTTTTATACCATACAAACTGAAACAAAATAATAGTAGACAGTACATCTAAAACACTTTATAAATAATCGATATATATATTTATATATATATAAAACACAATAATAATGAGAACTTTTTCGATTGTCTATAAACACAGGGAAATTTTAGCCACATACGTAACCAAGCGACTGAAAATGCGTTAAACAAAGTGTTGATATTCTAAAGGATTGGTGTTGGAATAATTGCATAACCTAGTTGTGATATGTCAACTGTGTAACATAATCCAATTAAACATCTAAACTGCACAAATGCATACATTTTCAGTGTCTGAAATGCTTCTATTGCACCTGGGGTTAGTTGCAAACGCATGTAACGGAGAAAATTCTGGTTTTGTGTTGTGTTTAGAGTCCATTAATAAAATATTACTTTAACTAATGTATCAGAAAAATATACATCATAACTCAGAGCCTTCAAACAGCGTTTGTCTATTTAATATGCGTAACTGTCTCGTAATTTCAGTTTGTCATGTGCAGACGCTTTGAAAATGTTGATATTTAGTAGTGCCACCTGGTGGCTTTTTACATCAAGGAGCAGAGCTTTAAACTTTTGCCGACGAAAAAAAAATACATTTACATAAAAATTGTCATAATGATCATTCAAATAGGTAACGATTCTATAAAGGACATACAGAAAACATGTATTTGCTTTTATACATATATATATATATAAAATGAAATATGAATGAAATTATCAGGTAAAGAAATAAAACTATACAACGAGAATTTATTCAAGATACACATATTTCACAAAACTGAAGTTTGAAATTTCTGTGGTGGATTATACTTAAACTTATAGTCAATATTTATTAAATATACTTTTACTACAAAAAATTAATAACTCGTTATAAAACAAATTCCATTGTTATGAGAATGGCGTACATTGTCATAGCTTACTCCTTAGCATACGGGTTCACACCAACTAGAAAATCATTTACGAAATTAAATTATTAAAACATTTCGTCCTCGCCAAGTAGAGCACGAAACTGCCAATAATACATCCACCTGTACATGTGATGTTGCTGAGGGGAGGATACGTATCATGATTGGCTAAACTTTATAAACATCAAAAAAGAAGAGAGTGTCAAATTCCTAAAAAATCTGGCTGCTTGTGATGAATAAGCCATATTACTGTATAACTGTGATAAGTTTTATCGTATTGGTAAATTATGGATTAGGTTTTAACGAATAAGGATAATACTCCACTGTATGGGTGGATGTGTTTTATTGGTAGCATCGGTTTAACATTTGTTGCCTGAAATTAATTTAGAACGATGAATATTTCTCAACTAACCGGGTAAACAGTGAAAGTGGATGGATTACCAGTATTCTAATGGTATAATAGCCTATATTTACTGAGATAAGACAAAGTTCTAAGAAATATCCATCCACCTGTGAATTTTTTATCCATTGTACCAGAATGCATCATTAAACAATCTTTATCCACTTTCTACAAAAGTACATTTCTGTCCCAGTTGTCCGTATTAACGGAGATTTGAAGGTAATGAGTAACATTAACATTTTAAAAAGTAGTGTAATGTATTTACTTGGACTAGAACCCCGAATTTAAACATGCAAACCAGCTTGCCAACATTTTATTTACCTGGCTTTTGGCAGACGTAGCTGGTATAAACAATATATCTGCTACACTTTTTTCATTACTTTATTCCACATAACAAACACAATTTTGTAATCTTGATGTATTCCACGAAGTGAAAATCAATCTTTCGTAAAAAAAATTTAAAGCAATATATAATCTTTAGATATCTGTAAAACACTTCTAGAATAAATATGGCTTTAAAACTCGAAGGCGATATATTTCAAGCAAAATATTTATGATTCACATGTTATGTTATTTCGCTACGTTAATTAGATTGTTAATAAAAATTTCATTTTATTGAATTATTGCATATCCTTGTATAAGGGAGTATCTCTGCAGAATACAATTAGGGACTACGAGGCATACACAGACTGTGAAACAGTCGATATTATACTTGTAATATTCTACTCGATAAAATCTACTTACTGCTACTTTCAGTCATGGCCCAATTCACAAACATATATTAAGGATTGTACAAGTGGCTGATACTGTAGCTGGGGGAAGAAATGTGTTTAGCTTTGTAAGCTCCCCCATGTTTAAAACCCGAGAGGCAATAAGAATACAACCTAGTTATTCTTGAATAGGATAAAGATTTTAAGATGAAATATATAACTATTATTAATAATCGTTTAATGAATAGTATTATGAGAGTAGTATTACACAGAATCGCTAACGATATAAAGAGGGTGAAAGGTATAACTTAATGCGAAATAATTAATATTTATATTACTAGGTGATTTAAATTATATTTACTTGGAATGAAGCATGTAAATTTAAACATGTAAAAAAAATAGAAACAATATGTGGTGAAAATAATATCTTTTTATAATTCTAAATCTTGCTATACCTCCCAAATTGGTTTTTTCTACAACTGTCAGTGCTGTGAACGATTTTTCCAGGAGGAATTTCCTTAATGATTTCATTAAAAAAGTTTGAATAATTTGTAAAATCAACAAGAAGACTTTTCTTATAATTTCTGGCTGGCCGGAGCTCGTTATGCTCCTGTAAACACTGTTAGCTTACTTTCTGTGAACAACACTGCAGTGTATAAGTGTACTCAGCTACTTTATAAGTGAATAGGTTGGCAGATAATATTTATGGACGGTGTCAACATTAACAACGTTTGATATAATGTAAAACTCAACAAGAAGCCGTGTGTCTTATCATCTTTGACTGGGCAGAGCTCGTTATGCTCCTGTAAACACTGTTAGCTTACTTTCTGTGGACAACACTGCAGTGTATAAGTGTACTCAGCTACTTTATAAGTGAATAGGTTGGCAGATAATATTTATGGACGTTGTCAACATTAACAACGTTTGATATAATGTAAACTCAACGAGAACCCGTGTCTTATCATCTTTGACTGGGCGGAGCTCGTTATGCTCCTGTAAACACTGTTAGCTTACTTTCTGTGGACAACACTGCAGTGTATATAAGTGTACTGAGCTACTTTATAAGTGAATAGGTTGGCAGATAATATTTTATGGACGTTGTCAACATTAACAACGTTTGATATAATGTAAACTCAACAAGAAACCCATGTCTTATCATCTTTGACTGGGCGGAGCTCGTTATGCTCCTGTAAACACTGTTAGCTTACTTTCTGGCGTTTACGTTACACTACGGCCGAGCGCCCAGGTGTTACTTTCTAAGTTAAAAGTTTTATAATAGTTATTACCAATATAAACATTTATTTAGCCAAATACAGGAGTATATGTGATTTTAATTTAATGTTTCAAGTTTAATTGATGAGAAGTTATTAAAGATAAAATTGATTAAGAGTGTGCGAGTTGATATACAGCATATCAACAAGCATACATTGAACCTATAACGAGTGTAACCTCTAATTTTACTACAAATTTACACTTATTTATTTACGAATCATATATATATATATGTGCAACACCGTGTTACCTTTTAAAAGCCTTTTTTTACAGGGTTAGGCTAATATTGAGTTGTCGTAATTTTGGGTACTTTTTATGTACAGTCCAATTTATTCGTTTCATTTCCTAGTATCTACAGTTTTGCTTTCACTGTTCTATAGTATAATGTGAATATAGCCTAGTTATATACCTACCTGAATTGGATTCCATTGATGTGTAATAATATAATGGCTTCAGAATGGGACACACCATTTAACTCTCTTATTCGGACACCTTTCTACGGTTAATATGGGTTATATATGGCATAATTCAATGTCGGTGATAAGACTAATTAATTAGAATATTTTCATATAACTGCAAGCATTTTTACTTCTCCATCTTACCCTGAGAAAATTTAAACTATGAATAAATGTTTCATAGAAATCACTTCATTATAAATAGGATATCCTGTATGATCGTTATTATAATATCCCTATCTCCTCCTTATACTTATAAGGTCTAATACAAATACAAAAAAATTAAGTTTAAATAGTTTTGAATTTATATTATGCTTACATTAATTTTTATGTATTCGGGTAGAGGTTTAAAATGTATTGCCTTTAACTTTAGAATTAAGGGTAAAGGTTTGTGATCCCTAAATAAGCGCAACAGAGAACACCGTTTACTGTAATAATCACTTAAGCTAATCGTTTATATTCATCATTTGAAGAGGAATAAATTTCGTAATTATTTAGTTTATCGCAGATATCCAAGTATGCTTCAACTGACCTGAAACATAAAACGTTACATGTACATTAGGGACCATTGAATAATGCCAAGACATCAAAAGCCATTATTTCAACATAAATCATATCAAACTAATATTATTCTTGTAATTGGTAACGCTAGTAACCTATGTACTCTCCAAAGGTATCCAAACACATGCAGAACTACGTGTAAGAAGATAACCCATATTATCAAGAAAATCAGTGAAATTAATGGGAAAATTCCTTTAATCTGCACCCAATTACCCGTACATAATTTTATGCCTCTCAAATAGGTGAGCAGCCACAAACATTACTACCTCAAATCACCCCTCTCATCATTTTACAGTCCTTGAATAAATCCATATTAACAAAAACCCACCGACTCCACCACACGAGGGTTAACAGATCAGGACTCTGAGTACATTGAATTTTTGCATTATTATTTTTTTTTTGGAGATAACGTCCAAAATATCTTGGAGAAAATCTAAATCTCAGGTATTAAAATCATTTAACTGAAAAGGGTTTGTTAGAGCCTTTATAAGTAACTGTAAATTTTGCTGTAACGCTAGTTAACCAGAGTCACGGTGAATATCAAGGAATAACTAAGTTCAGTGTAATTATTTAATCTCATTTTGTGTATTTATCTTTCAGTCAATTCTATTGTGGGATCCTTCATCCTTATCTGTTACTAAAGTACATAATTTGTATTGGATTGTATACGTTTATTTTAATATGTAACTATGCTACTCGGTATGAAATTTAAATATACAGTTATGTGTGATAATTATTCAAGTACACATTATATATTAGCATGTACACATTAAATACGGATTTTTTTATACGTTTTAAAATAATTGTTATTACAAGTTTATTCTTTGGATTATAAACGTAAGAGTTTTTACACTATAGCTAAATATTAATTTTACGTATTCTGTTTTAAATTTTTATGTTAGGAATATAGAATAAGCCAAAGGTATTTTATGATTGACTCAAATAAACTTCTCATTTTAATGACTGTTAAATTCTCACCACCAGCATTTTATAAAATGTATGTGTATTTTTTGATACACTACCATATATTACTCATAAATATTTACTTTGGTAGATGAATTACAAAAAATAAAATAAAAAAAAATAAATTTGAACATATGAAATGTCAGTAAACATACGCTCACATTAAAGTAATATATTTCTATGGCTTTTTATGTAAATATTAACTAAAACAAAACGACAAGCTTTGTTCACTTTTTAATATTTTACCTTACCATGCCCAAACTTTGTAAATGTTCGTTTTATATTTACGTACAATTTAATATTCAGAGCATCAAGTGTGGACTTCATGGAAATTGATAGTGTAAATTAAGTCTCCCGTCTACATCTCTCAGATGAAAAATACTCTTGTGTATTTTCAATTTTGTCTATCCCGTACAGTTAGAGAATAGTCTGTTTTTAAAATAAACCTAAATACAATTGAGAATATACATATATTTTTTTATTTATTCATATATGTATTATATAAAATATTTTAAATTATATTTATATATATTGTATTTAAAAATAAACATCAACTAAATCTTAAATTACCTTTTAATTCACTCTAATATATATTTAACAAAATATGAAATGATAAATAAAATCTTAACAGGTTAACAGATCACTCACGGGTATTTTTAATTCTAATATACCACCAATTACTGTCCCCCTGTTAGTCAATTTGACGTGGCAGAGTTAAAATAATATATTTCTAATGGAACTATAAATTCAAATGACAAAAAGGTATTATTGCTAAGCCAGGCTTGATTAATCTTTTTCATAAAAAAAATTTACTTATAACTATGAATTTTAGAAATTAATAAGTCTGTAGAGCTTGTTTTATACTTTGAAGCAGATATTTAAATCAAATTGGATATTTTTTATATAAACTAAAAGACAATTATTAAACCCATCAGAGTTGTCTTTTAACAGAAGTAGGCTTTTAATACCTATGTATATATACATATACGATTATGATCCTGAAAAAAAGAAAATCAACTATCGAACAAAACAAATACTAAGACTGGAGTAGATTACAATACCCATTAATATATACTTGAATGGGTAAACTAGGGAAACTTAACATTGTTTCGGAAATGTAGTTCACTCGAACCAGGGATTTTAATATCGGGACAACAACTAAAACTCAACTTGTGCTACTGGATATATCTAATACTCGATTTAGATTACTAAGGCCGGAAGTAATTAATTTCTCATCCATGCTCGTATATGTTGGTATAAAATATTCTTAACCATAGGGGCAAAAAAGGCGACTGGACACTGTCACTATAAATATCTTGGATTGAAAGTGAATTTAAATGGTCGGAAGTGGATGTTTTTTGCCAAAGTAGATTTCCGAGCCAATTACGTGGACATATTTTCTTGATCAAGGAATCAGGGCAAGAAAACTCAGTGCGGTCAGAAATGCCATTTTTTAGAACTAGCAATTCATGATCTTAAAGACGCAAATCGTGAAATTAGAACCAACATTACACTAAATATTGAATCTCTTATCATGATAGCTGATCTCTTGAACATCATATAGCTTCATCATATGGCATCACAAATGCATTGACTAAAAATACTACGCTATTTGAAGTTACGCATTGCGTAGGAAGCCACGGGCAATACTACTTTAACTAAATAAATCAAATTTTACCGTGATGGTAATTTGGATATAAAATACCTATAACATTGATCAAAATTCTATTGAATCTATGGAATTAGTATTATAAAATAATAATATAAATTATGTTTATAAAAACCTACATAAATTATATTCTTTGAACATCATAATTGTTTAATATTAATAATTTGCCAACGGATTCTTCTAGAACCACTAATAAATAATTTTTAAGTCTTTTTCTTTAAACGAAATAGACTGTAAATCCTGTATTTTTATTTTGTATGGGGTTTTTAATATATGTTATAATAAAACATAATCAATATACATAGAATATTACATGTTACGATTGAAATAAAAATAAAAGTACTTTCAAATGCTCTTTTTAAAACTCAATGTTATATTTTGTTCTTAGGTTGATGTTTCTTTTCATCTATTTATAATACAAGTTGAGAATAATCAAAAGTCTCAGATGCTGGAAGTTTTCATAGTATGGGGACCTCCTAAACCTTTTTAGTTTCTAAGGTTTTTGAGATGCTACGGAACGGAACCTTAGGCAAAAACGTCAAGGAATCCATATGATACCGGTACTATAGCGTGTTCTGTTAGATTTTTTTTATTAAAGACAAAAGAGTTACGCTAACATCATAAAAACAATATCCACTCTGAAGTTTGGTTCTTTCTCACATGTAAGTAGAGCTATGCATGCATAATATCTTAATATTAAGTGTAACGATGAGCTTTAGGAGATTAAGCAAAAGATAATCAAAACATGGAAGTTTCTCGTCTGATAATTACGAGGATAATTCTACAGAATGCGCTAGTGTTGCTTTTTATACCGTAAATTGCCATTAGTTTGTGTCGTGGAATCGAGCTATTTCCAGTTAAGATGTTGAGATATTTTATTAGTGTTCATTCTGGCATATTATAGGAACCAGGTAAATCAGTATCTTGAACTGCAACGGGGATTTAATTAATAATCTTCGGGGACACTAAGTAAAAAGTGTTGTTTCAAGATATGATTAGTAAAGATCTATGCTTAAAGATTATTGCTTAGACCTGCATTAAAAAATTAAAGTAAAAGTTGAGTTATAAAAGTGTAATACAAGTATACCATTGCATAATGTACAAGAAGAGGAAAGTTTTTTATTGACAGGTAAAATTTATTGAATCAAATCTAATGATTGTGTTTATAACAAGCAATTAAATAACTACTCATCATTATTTACTGTGCATTATCAATTCTAGGGACTGGAAAAACTTTAATTTTGTCTGTCTGCCTGCCTGTCTACCTGTTTGCCGTATTTGTAATTATCTGTCTGTCCTCACGATATTTTGAAAACGGACTGATCTGTAGTCTTGAAGTTGTCTACGAAGATTCATTTCTACATGAAGAATACTGATTTCTATGATTGTGAATGCCATTAGATGGATTGTAGATGAAGTTTAGCGTACATTTTTACATTGAAGTTATTGGTACACTACTAAGGCAATAATATAAAAAACAGGATAAATAGATTTTTAGACACACAACGTACACTAAAAACTTATAAAACTCTAAATTTTAACATGTAAATTATTAAGCCCTATATCCTAACTTTTCCAACTAATAAAACCTCATTTAAACCCCTGGTGTGTAGATTTTTGTAATATAAATATTGTTTTAAAACATTAAAATATTAATAAAAGTAAATGTCTCGTAAGATGTGTCAAGAAGATTTCATATGAAAGCATGAAGTTTTTGGTGAAAAAGTGATTTATAAGTTATTGGGGGTGTGCTTTATGATAGTACATGACTATTGTCGAATTATGCTGAGCGACTTTGAAATCGAAAACTTAGTGTAATGACAAAATTTATCTTTTTTGCGAGGGATTTACAATTTATATGTTATATAAATGTTGGTCGTTCTCATCAAAAATGAGATGAGGCATATATAGACTCGATCTCTATGATTATGCATTGAAGCTCTGAGAATGCTGTTGTGGTACACTTGGTGCAGTGTACTCCTACTAGAACTTAATGACCAAAGCAATCATTTATGATACTATATTCAGTAGTATATCGTATTCTGAACAAACAGGATGTAAAAGTGAGGTATATATACATGAAACAAGAATACCTTAGAAGTCGTTATAAGTACCGTCAATTTAAAAAAAGAGCAAAGAAAATCAATATCAACTGAGTGTCTTTTGCAAGAGGCAAACACTTGATCATAAACGGTTCAAAGTTTTAGTGAGCTCATATCGCTGAGCGAAGTATTCAAGTTGTATTTTTCCACATTCCTTGAAAACAAAAGCATACAATCTCTTTCATTGAATTTGTGCCCCTTGATCTAATTGTTAAAAAAATGAATTAAGTTAAAACTCGATGTTTTTATTTTAAATATTTAATATCGCACTTGTATTAAGGCTTAAACGTATATTGAAGCTAACGAATACAATACAAAATCTTTTCGAAAGCCATCACAAGAATTTATATATTTTACTTAGTTGCTTTATTACTTCAAACTATCTTTGAGCTATGAGCTATTAATAATATGTATTAATTTAATTTTTAGAAATATTTTCCTCCATGATGCACTTACATATTAACAGAGTTAGGTTTCATAGCAGGTTTTACTTAATGATATTTTCTAATAAGGTAGGGAGGGTAGTCTAACCCAAGACTACGTTGGAATGAAATATTATCACTTGCTGTTAAGGTTTACTTTAAGTTATATTATTTTTTTGTTTTTACTGTATGAGTAATCTACAGTACACTTGTTAAAACGTCACGTCTTATATAATCATTATCAGCTTGTTTAAAAATTTACTTGTTGTGCAACTTTCTTATTTCTATCATGGCTGTCTAATATACGAGATATTTGATAACAGTTAGCCAAATCCCATGGAGTGATATGCATAAAATTCAGTGCTGCCCGTATAGTCATGAAGTTTCATTTAAATTTTAAGTCAACTCGTTCGGTTTATATGTCAGTCATATGTGCAAACCATAAATCATACCTTTTCAAAATGTTACTTGTTGTGTTGAATGTCACATAAATATTACCAAAATATAACAATATTTCAATAGAAGTAACCACATGACAGTGCACCTCTCGGGGCTTCATGAGTATTCAAAACCCTCTTTTTATAAATAAACCGGAACTAGGTCAGACTGAGAAATATAAATGAAAATTTTTTTCTAGCCCAACTAGCGTTATGCTTTGCTAACGATCAGTCAATTAAGGAAAGTATGTTCCAAAATATGAATAATTTGTAAAATAACTTTAACAAATTAAGTCAATTCAAAAAATGTTTATAGTACTGTACAGATTACTAATGATACCATTGTGTACTAAAAAAATAATTGTTTGGGATTTTACTTTATTACATGATTTACTTTAAAAACATTACAGTATATGCTTTTATATTTAAAAAAGTATAACCTAAATAAAACCATTAAATCGACTGACATGATATTTGACATGTATTGCATTATTAAATTAACTACCGTACTAAATACCTAATTAAAAAATACTAGTTATATTATTAGTTTAACACTTTTTTAAACTATTTGACACTTTTTTACTCAGAACTTGTGCTATTTTATGAAGTTATTTGTTAGCAAAAACTAAATAAGTACGTATATATGAAATAACACTAATACTCCCAAGGTCTTACAATTGAAAACGAAATGTTAAAAATATTTATGCACTCGTTATTTTGTTTAGTGACGTATGCTGCAAGGTTCATTCGAAGTAATAAATAGAATAATCATTTTTTGGAACACACTATTTCGCCACCAATTTTAAATTAATTTCAAATTGTTAAAAAAATAATATTATGTATAGCAGTTACTAAGCTAGGAATATTTCAATTTTAAGAACATTTTAAAAACATAGAACTGGTTTTAATGAGATTTTGGGAACAATGAATTAAAAAGCACCTTTTTTTAACGAGTATATGATCAAATGATAACGATCAGTGCCAATGAAATTTACTTCCTCTAGTAAACTTTTGATTTATATGGAGGTAATATTTAATTAAATATGTTTTCCATATTAAAATATAAATAACACATTTCCAGGTTAATGTTTTTTTTTTATTTAATGGAAGCATATACATCATACTAACCTTATTTAAAAATCAATAAACTTATTTACATACGGAAAATAAAGTATCAATCTTACTTAAACTGTATTGACAGTTTTTCCCGTAAATATCTATATCGAATTTCATCCACCAACATGTTTTTATTTAATTTACAAGAAATATATAGTTTAGCACATATTAATATATTTGATGTTTATACTGAAATTCCAGCAAAAAAAAATTTATTCTCTTATTGATAGGTTTACTATTCATATATTTTCGTTCCAGTAATAACTGGAAAGCATTACTCTAATCCTTACAAGCTACGATAAGGTTAACTACTATCCTGATAGCGGTATAAAAAAATTATTCAGACGAACAGGCGTTACCCTATTCTTAATTTGGTTCATCTCTTTGTCAAATACGTCCATTAGTTTAGACAATTTTGTGTCTTTATAGGAAAAAAATTTACCGTAACGTGAATATTTCATTTTAAACGACAGGTTGAATTTTATTACAAAGTTTGGAATCCTGTATTCTCTTTATCAATGCTGTTGATTCTATTCAAACGAATGAATATATCCTAAAAGTCTTTAGCCGTCTATACAACTTTGATTAACCGGAAGCATTTTTCTCATATAATGTTTCAAGATAATATGCACAGGTTATTATATATGATATTTCAGGTATGAAAAATAGGTTAAAATATCACTTAAGTTAGCATTGTACAAATATAGAAAGGGAGTTAAATCTAAATAGGGAGTGCTATATCATCAAATATTTGGACGTTTATTCTCGATTATACTGAGAATATTGTCCTTTATTTCCACTGATACCTAAATTAGATGTGTTCAAGGTTTCCTTATAAACATTTTGATGGAAACCAGTTTGCTAAAGAATTCAATATTTTCAGCGTATCTAAACATAGGAGTTTGTCAATTTTAATTAATAGGATTATTTCAGTATTTGTTGACAATACATATATATTTCATATATGGAATACTCCGCTTGCAGGCTAGTTCTGTTAGATTGAATATACAACTTTTATTTAAAATGTCTCGAACTGAGGCCGACTTAAATAAAGAACTCAGGAACTGTTTCTGTACTAGTTTGTGTTGTAGGTTTGTTTCTACGATATCTAAAAAGGTCATGTGCAGTTTTGTTTATAAAGATTATTGATTTTCTTAAATTATCGCTTCAAATTAAATTTCCTGCGAGGTAATTTATCTGGCGCGAAGCTATTGGCTACCGTATTATGCAGTGGAGAATCCTGCAGTTGGGTAAATCCGTCTTGTTGATACATAATTCGAGAATAAAATTTTAAAAAGTTCGCTTATCTACTTTTACAGATTGATAAAAGGGGTAGGAGTTTACTTTAGGTTATGCGCTGTATAAATTCTAGTCTTTAAAAAATTTTTAAAAGATAATTTCCAGTGTTTCATACTATATTTAGAATTAATCAAAGAATTTAATGCAGGATTAATTTTTATATTTTACATCTATGACATTTAATACGACATTCCAAGTTAATCTGTTCATCTTGTTGTGATCTGCCGCCAACCTGTAGTTTGCCCAGTGGGAGACAAAAGAAGGGATCTTCGTTCTTGAGTTCGCGGCGAGGAAAGGTCGAACTTTAGAAATAAAACAGCAAAGTCGGAATAAAATCTTACTTGTTTAATTTCGAACGTTTGTGATTAGAGATTTAGATTAAGATAACAAAAGATTAAAACTAATTGAATTAAAAATTAACACATGATTGAAAATTTAGAATTTGGCTCTAGAACAATAGAATTCGAGAATTGTAGAGAGAGGAGCCGAATTATGATCTACCGCATCCCGAACCAATTTTACGACTCTCTGCTCTAAGATCGCCGCCTGTGATGCCCCTTCCCTTCTCTCTTGGCCCCCGACCAATCAGAGCGCCAGTTCTTCCCTGGTGGTTGTCCATCAGGTGCTGCCGCCAACGATTCACCCCGTAATTAACAAAACTACATGGTAATTTGGACGGCTCGAGGCCTGCGTTGAACACAGCTCTTCGCTGATGTCAGCGGATTCCTTACACGTGTCTGCGGCAACACCAGGTCGTTAGCTTTAGTTTAATGCACCTGCAGGCTGTGGAAAATTCCCTGTCCCCTTCCTCTGAAGTCGGTTCAGCGCCTATATTTCGCTATATTATTCCGGATGGCACTTAATGTGTACGGTGGCATTATTACACCTTGTGGAGGTCTTGACTTCCATTCTAAATAGTGATTAGAAGTAGTCACTAAATTAATGTTATGTAAATTTTCGCAGAATTCTCAGTTTGATATTAGTTTAAATTAATTTATTTGTTGAAGCTTTGGGCGTTAACACCGAGGTGTCACACTCCCCCCACCCTTAGATCATGCTGCCCTCAGCATGGGGTACTCGTAGAGTACCGAGGAGCTCTCGGTCTGCCTCCATCCCAGCCAAACGTACAACCGCCACTCCGTATACATTTTTTTTTTTATATGCCACAGGTAGGTGCATGAAACTGATAAGGGTAAAAATTCAGAAAGGCTTCAGCATTACAGTTCATAATAAGGACAGAATTTTACCACGAAATTTAAAGTTTGGACGCTTGCTTGCGGCTTAGGCTTCCTCTCTTTACAACAATTTGTACATAACTTTCTCTTTCTCTTACTCACTATTACAACGGTCTCTCTCTCTTTACAAGATTTCTTATCCAAACTATCTATCTGCATATGTATGGCTTAAACATAGAATACACCCAAGTTACAATATCAAAACACACCCCGTTAACGCAAAAAAAAAAAAAAAATAAAAAAAAAAAAAAACATGAACAATTCCAAAGCATCATCACTTATGCGTTAGCATCGCATCACTAATTTAATAAACTAATTCAGCAAACAGTTAGACAACAATTAAATATTTACTCTATAACCGCCATGATAATCAGCTAACCAATATTATAATAAAGTATTTAACGTAAAAATACAGCGAAAAGTACAAGGGAACTAATTAGTGCTCCTGAAACTACTCAAGTACATCACAGTTTCAATGTACATCACACCATCTTAGACAAGATACATTTATTAAGCACTCCAGGATAACTGTTTTTTATTAGATTTAAAATTTTGATAATGAAAGTCATTGTTTTGCGACATACCACATACTGCATGGTCCAATTAAGTTCAAAGTAATTATAGGTGGTAGTCTAATTCGTGGTAAATTTCGGAACGCTACTCCCCCAATCCTGGTTAAGCCTCGTGGGTTTTCACTCGGGGCCGGTTTCCTCTGTCACCCCTGTCATAGATTATAGTGGAGTTATCCTGAGTTAGCTCACTTGTACGTCGATTAGAATACAAAACTATAAGATACTCAAAGTAAACAGTTTACACTGTTCGAACCCAATACAATAAAGCATACCCAAAGCTGTTCCTACATCTTACGACAACAATTCGTAATAATAGCAATCTTAAAATAACAAAATTGACGATAAGATTTGTAACTTGTTACATATAATTGGGACGGCATTCGTTAATTCTCATTGTAATTTTCAGATTATTCATCACGTTACAGGCTTACACAAAATTTCTATCAAGCTGCTAAGGCACCAACCAACAATTACTGAACTCTATTCCTTAAGGGCCCTGTGAAAAGGCTTTAAAACTAGTGGCTGGATAGCCGTTACACTGTAAATGCGTGGGGGGACTCTGGAAGGCGGTTCACAAACCATCATTTAGTTTTTATAGGCATAACGTTGACGTTCTTCCGAACAGACAACGACAGGAGGACACTGTCCCCACACTCCTCAACTCCTCTCAAACTCACAAAAGAACATCAACACAGAAAAAAAAGAAACTACAACTACAATATTCCGCCCCCCACACTTGGTATTTAAGGGCATTTGTGGACCTGGGGGCACCCCATGGTTTTCACCTCGCTTACCCCTGGGAGCAGGGAAGCTCACCGATACCTTCCTCCTACTGGCCTTTACATTCTACTGGTGCCTTAGAGCTTCTAACAAGTCTAACCCCATTTCAACTTACATGCGACACAAAAGTTCCTTAGCTAACAGTTACGTTCCCAACGAATAAAAAAGTAAAATAAACGTAAATAAATACAATTCCTGCAGACCTGGTATGGGCCACCTTTCCTGTCTTGCTAATGGGGTCCGGAAAATCCCTTAGCAAGACACTCTTCATAGTGTTGTTACTGGTTATTTCACTTTAATTTAGAAGTTATTCGAGCTGTTCCGGGCATCCACAGTCCAGTTGGGGAGTTGAAAGGAAGGGGTATTTGGGGTGGGGGTGCCGGCATTACCTTCCCATGGATACCAGTCTGGCTCGGCGTTCTAGATTCCTCTTAAGTTACTAATGCTACTTGTTTTAACAGATTGTTCAAATAATTATAGAAAACCTTGCCATTACCAGTCTGCATCAAACAACCATACATAAATTACAATTAGCGATACAAGAACTTAGAAAACATTTTTTTTTTTTTTAAGTATTTAGGGATCCCCAATCACTCTTCTGCCATGTTCCCACAACGGAAAGTCTAAAACCACTCGTTCAGTTCCGACACAGGTTGATTTACTGTTCCCATCGCGGTGCACACACGACGTATCGCTGAAGTCTGAAGTTTACATTTTTTTAACTAGTTTCACACTTACTTCAAGTGTCCAGGGCCCCACTCTTCATTTCTCGTCCGATTACCGTACGGTCAATTTAATGTCAGTCTTGGTGCGTTGGGTCGACATGCTCCCACTCTGGTCTCGGTCAGTCTCGTCCTGCTCGCGCCACCTCTCAGCATCCTCAGCATCTGGTCCTGCTCGCAGTGCGTACAGTCGCTTCGAGGGTCGGGAGATGCGACTCTGTCCGGGCGGCCTGCGAGCTTCGTCTGTTAACCCCCAGGGCGGCACGGAGCAGATCGGCAACTCGCACCCTCCATCTTAACAACACAGTGACAACAATTAGTACGACTACAAGAGATGCACCACCAAAGGTTACATACTTGATAACCACACGTCTACGATAGTGGGTCCTAAGTAATTGAATTTTCCCTTCTAGGGAGTATTCCTTAACACATAGGGAGCCCAGCTGATCATCCAGTCCCTGCAGGACTTTCAGGGTTTCATTAACATCATGTACCAGTAAGCTGCGTACTACTGTACATCCCATCTACTTCCGGGAAAACAATCTTTCCAAAGTCACTCGAATATGTGGAGCTGCCGATAAATCGGGCAGGCACCCTGTAACCGTCAGCAATCAGATCACACCTATCATGCTTCGGTATTTCACCCTCACCTTTCAGGGTGATAGCACTTACATTCGGGTTTGCATCGCGCCCAAAACAATTTAATATAACCTTTGTCTCTTCTGATGTGGCGTAAGAGCCAGCGGGTGGGTGTTCTAATGAGAACGGGGAACTGTAGGCCAGATATCAACTTCCTACTACACAATGTTACGTGTTCTTTCATCAATAAATTTACCACACAATTGGGCCGTTTGTAGACGCTTAACAAGGCGTCTGACAACGGGCACACCGTGAGTTTACCAAATTTACATTCCCTTGCAAAGACATCTGGCGAATAGAGTGAATAAGTCTGTCTGTCTTTGCTAATCACAAGTTTTTGATCTGCCACGTCCCATTTCACCCACTTTGTGAGTGAGGGGTCGTAGACGGGATAAGCTATCACATTGAAAATTTCAAACAACTGATTATCATTTTTCAGGGGTAGCCTAATCAATACCCTCAATTGAGATTTCGTTACATATGCCTGGATTGTAGCAATTTTGTAGAAATTATGGAGATTCTCTAGTTTTACATCTAAAAACAACTTCTCTGGGGGTGGTATTACACTCTCCACGGAAGTCAGGACCTTCAAGAACTGATGGGGAGGCAACAGGTTACTAGTCATTCTTCCGGCCGCTAAATCCTCAATGGCCAGGTGAAGCCGGGTCATTTTCTGGACAGCTAAATTTATGGCATCTTTAACTTCCGCAAGGCCGGTGCTCAACTTTAAGTATTTCAGAAGCGTTCTCATCTGGTTAGCATGCATAAGTTCTCCTATATAATTACGGGCCATAGTTATGTGCATTACGTGGTGATATTCTTTTAGGGTAGAGATAACTTTGTTTATTGCCCTAGAATGGTTTGAAATTTCTGATTGCATGTTGCCTAAAATGGTTATTTGGTCTTTAGTGTCGTGGGAAAAGGTCATCACTTAAATTTTCTATTTCATTTATCCTATTATTGGTGAATTCTAAAATCGCTATCTGTTACAGTTCCAAACAGAAATTTTAGTACCTGCCCCCCCACATCAATTAGGCCTCGCCTTTGCCGAGTACTGGGTAATAGGGAAACCAAGTCACTGGTTTGGGTGACATAGTCTGCTACCAGCTGATGCAAACTTACGTACTCATACCTGAATCCTGCTTCCAATTTACGCACCGGAGAGTGCATGCTCACATTAAGCGATAAGAGGTCTTGGAAAAGCTTATCGTACTGACCCTTTACCCTGGTCAGTAATGTACTTAGTTTCTGGTTCTCCTCTTCTACTTCCGTTAAGTTGTACTGCAGCACTATAGTCCAATGGCTGTCGGTGAGAAGCACATCTCCCTCCTTTTCGAAGACGACACCTCGGTGAAAACCCCAGGCGACTCCCAGAGTAAATAACATGCCAATCAGGCCTATAACAGAGGCAATAATATCTTTAGTACAGTAAGGTTAAAGTTGACACCTCGCATAATCCCGGCTACGTAGCGACTAAACTACCGCTTATCTACCAAAGATAGATTCAGGAGTCTAACAAAGTCTCCCCACCGCGCAGGTACACGCTTGTTTCTCTTTGGGCGCTGCAACTCATCAGAAGGTCCGGCGACCGCTGCTGGGTCCCTCGGAGCACCTGCTTGAACTTTTACGTCATCAATATCTGGAGATGGATCACCATTGATCTCTTCTTCCTCCTCGTCATCGTCGTCACCTAACCTGTCATCCTCATCTCGAGGCCTAGGGTCGCTTAGATACTCAGCCTGTTGGGGAGGCACGGAAGCTCTTCCCAAGCAGGGCTTGATCCGGTTTACATGGACTGTCACCTCTCTTTTCCGGATTTTTAACACCACATTCATCGGGGACAGTACTTTAACTATTTTGTTCGGTCCGTTCCATAATTTCGACAACTTTTTAACCCGATGCCTACCTATACTAGGCACGTGCAACAGGACCATCTGCCCTTTCGTTGTAGTTCACTTCGCGAGCCTTCTTGTTTTATTGCTTCTCATAACGGCTGCGAGCTGCGATCTTCCGTTTCTCGGCAATTTCAAACGTTTCTCTGAGCTTACTTCGCAGGGTTTCCACATGATCATTGTAAAGATCATCGCTTTCAGTGATGGTCAGGTCAGCCTCCATGGGCATTTCCATCTTCCGACCAAAAACCATTTCAAAACGGGGAAAACCCTGTCGACTCATGACCTTGGGAGTTGTATGCCATCGTGACGTAAGGGAGGTACTCATCCCAATCGGTCTGATGCCGATTTACAAAATGGCTCAACATACGCGCAATAGTCGAGTGCACTCTTTCTAAACGGCCGTTCGACTGAGGGTGGAATCCTGTAGTCTGTATCTTACGAACATGTAAGAACTTACAGAACTGACTGATTAGATCAGAGGTAAAGTTCGCACCCTGGTCGGTAATAAGGATCTTTGGTACGCCAAACTTGGTTATCACACGCTGTACGAGTGCCCGCGCGACACTTTCTGCCGTTTGATCAGGTAACGGAATAAATTCGCAATATCGCGAGAAATGATCCATTACGCTTAAAATATACACGTTACGAGACTCACTAAGGGGCAACGGTCCCACTATGTCGGCTGCGATTACTTCAAATGGTTCTCGGGGTTCGTTGAAAACTTCTCCTAGGGGTGCTTTGGTTTTTCCATAGTTTGTCCGCTGACTACAACTACGACACGTCCTAACGTAATCCAGTACGTCCTTATCCATCTTTCTCCACTAAAATTTCTGTCGTACCCGTTCCAATGTCTTTGCTAACCCCGGCGTGTCCGGCGGTAGGAAAATCATGATTCAACCGAATAACTTCCGGTACTAGGGATGCCGGTACTACGATCTTCTGCTCACCCGAACTGAGACGGTACAGGATCTTCTCCGGACTCATGCGAAAGCTCTTAGCCTGGCGCAAACCTTGCACTACTGGATCTTCTCGTTGTCGCGTCCTTAGTACGTCAAGGTCAACAATGGGGAGCACATCCTTTCTAATCGCTTGTACCGTCCGGCTGAGGCCATCTGCGTTGCTGTGCTTTTTACCGGCTTTGTGTTCTACGGTAAAATCGAATTCTGCTAACCTTAACGACCATCTCATCAGTCTACTGCTAGGGTCTTTAAGTGAAAGCATCCACTTTAGAGCAGCATGATCAGTAATGACTTTAAAAGGGCGGCCCAATAGGTAGAACCTGAAATACTTGGTACTCCAGACCAAGCTAAGCAGCTCACGCTCAGTGGTCGAGTAATTCTTTTCTGCCGGAAACAACGTCCTGGAGCAGTAGGCTACAGGGTGTTCCTCTCCATCTATCTCCTGCGATAGAACAGCTCCCAAGGCAAACATACTCGCATCCGTGGCCAATATAAAAGGTTTATTAAAGTCCGGGTACACTAGCACAGGTGCTGAGATCAATTTTTGTTTCAGCTGATCAAAGGCCTCCTGGCATTCGGGCATCCATACAAATTCGTGGCCCTGTTTTGTTTAATTCAAAAAGTGGTCGACCGATTGTAGCATAGCTGTCGATAAAACGGCGATAGTAACCAGAGAGGCCTAAGAATGACCTGACGTCTGTAACGGTCTTCGGCGCAGGAAAATCGCGCACAGCATTAACTTTGCCCGGATCCGGTCCTACCCCTCTCTTTGTTATAACGTGGCCAAGATAATTTACTTCGTCAACCGCAAAATTACACTTACTCAATTGAACCGTCAAATTTACCCCCTCCAATTTAGAGAATACCTCTCTTATGGCTTCCAGGTGAGAAGGCAGGTCTTTGGAGAATAGAACTATATCATCCAAATAGACAAGGCATTTTTCACCCTTCAACCCCATTAAAACCGAGTCCATTAATCTTTGAAAGGTAGCGGGGGCGGTGCTTAACCCAAACGGCATGCGTTGGTACTCATAGTGCCCCCCGGCACATTGAAGGCGGTCTTGGGCCTACTCTCTTCGTCGACTTGGATCTGGTGGTACCCTGACCGAAGGTCTAAAGTGGTGAAAACCGTAACAGCCACCCAACGAATCTAGGGTCTCCGTGACATTAGGGAGAAGGTACACATCGGGGGTAGTTCAACCCCTGTAATCAACGCAGAATCTCATCTTGGGTGTACCGTCCGGGGACTTTTTAGGCACTAGTACTACTGGCGAAGCCCATGGGCTCTGGCTAGGGACAATTATGCCCTTATCCAGCTGGTCTTGGAATGAGACTGTCGAGCGTGGCCTTGTGATGGTGTGGTACGCGGTAGGCTTTCTTATAGATGGGCGCAACGTCCCCAGTTCGCATTATATGTTTGACAGCAGACGTACAACCAAGGGGTTGGTTGTCTCTGCAATCTAAAACATGGCCGAACTCTAGGAGGGTGGCTTTCAACTGAGCCCGTTCTTCTAATGAGAGATGGGCCAGCTTTGCATCTATGCACGCCTCCAACTCCGCCTCATCACACCGTTCAACTCTTCCGACTCTTACCTCCGCTACTTTATGGTTCAATATAACCTTATCCTTAATAAGTCGTGCTAAATTTAACTTCCCCTCCTCATTCAAATGCAGTCCGTGCCTCGTATACCAGCGTCGGTTTAGTTTTCCTTTTAAATCCAAGAAATCAATTTTTCCCTTACTTTGCTTCGTTAAATTTTGAACGATGGCCTTGAGGAGGCCATTCGCGTCACTCAGTTCAGCCTTAAGATCCGTGTCATAGCGATCAAATATGGAGAGCACGATGACATTGGCTTTCCATCCCGCCGGCAAGGTTACAAAAGCCTGCTGCATGGTCAACGGATAAGGCATCGACTTATCTACATCATTTGTTCCTCCTATTACAACTACTGAGTCATTGGAAGTCAATTTGTTTAGCAAATTGCCTAATCTTGATGTTTACGTGTTTCAATTTACCGTTAGGCAAAAAAAAACTTCTACTTCAACGTTTCCGGGCAGTCTCTCTGATAAAATACTCTGCAGGGCCCCTACCATGGCGTCGGCTAAAATTACCAATTTACGCCGATTAGAATGTTCACTCTCCACAGGATCAATATCACTAACAAGGGTCCCTAGTTTTAAATTTTTCACCAACGTGACTTTCTCAGCACTCACATTCACGGTCTTGATCCAACAACAATTTTGTTTTATTTTTGTTAAAGTCCGGGCTATGTAGACGCCATGCATTATAAACTCACCGGGCTCAATCATCACTTCTGCGCCTTCCAACTCGTTTAGTTTTGTGGTAAGGCGACTAATTTTTGACACGAACAACTTTTTTCACAACGTGGTGGGATTTTGACCTCGTTGCAACAAAAACACATAACGCTGTGGCTTCGGCTGCTCGCTTCCGGAAGCACTGCGGTTGGGGTCCGGCACGGTTTCCCCTTTTCTTATGCGGTTCAGCCAAATGTCTTTTCCCGATAACCTGAGCACGCCGCGTTCTATACTAATCTCTCCGTTCCCTTGACCTAACACATCACAGCCCAGCACCGCTAAATAGCCTTTTGGCAGATTTCCCACTACAAAATCTCCTGGTACTTGAACTCCCGGTTTTAGGTTCAAGGCTACTCGCTGGCGACCATATGTTTTTAGTACCTTCCCAGAGATTCCTCTTAATACTACATCTGTTTTTAAAAGGTCGGCGGAGGAGGCTCCACGCTTCAATAAGGACACCTGCGCTCCTGTATCGATTTAAAACTTTACCCTCCGCATTTTCAATCCGACCAATTGCCACTAACTCGTCAACAAGTTCACGAACTACAGGCACTACTCTTATATCCTTTTGGGCGGTAACATTTTTTTTGCGTTGTACCTGATCACTAATCTCGCCTTCGGAAGCTGTCGGTTGACAGCATCCTTTACTTGCGGGGTGTCATGGCGGCGCTCCCACTTACCCCGGCCTCGTTTCCCGAACGAGGGCCGTTTGCGTTCAGCCTAACATGACAATCTCGCTGTATGTGGCCTACTTTATTACAGGGCCAGCATGCTAGCCTATCAAGGGGCGGCCTTTTCCTATTTTTACATTCTCTCGACATATGCCCTTTTTCGTGACAGTTGTAACAAGTTACGTCAGCCTCCCGAGTTGTTTGGAATATTTTTCTATCTGATTGAGGGTGTGCAGCGTCGCTCGTTGGCCTACGCCTTACAGGTGTGTAAGCTAGGTCCGGCTCCATCACGTCGTGGTCCCTGTGCACATTGCGCTGTTCTACTGACCGTCCCGCTTCTGCCTTTCGACCTAGTTTCCGTAGCTGCTCGATTGATGTGACATCAAACAAGGCTAACCTATCTTGTAGTTGGGAATTTAGATTGTGATACATTTGCCGCAGCCTGGTTTCTTCGGGCACATTGGTGGCCAGTCGCCCGTACAACCCTTCCATCGCCGCAATGAAGAGATCGATTGACTCGGTCTCCCCTTGCATGCGATTAAAAATCTCCCGCTGCAACCGGATGTCATGGTTGGGCGGCTGGAAGACTACTTCTAAGTCCTGACACAACTCTTCCCAGGTATTTATCCGGCCTATTGTGGATCGATACCACACTAGTGCTGATCCTGAGAACAAATCCACAGCGGACTCAAAAAGTTCGGTAGGAGTCACACCCTTAGCTCTTCGGAGTTCTTCAACGCGTTGTAGGAATGCCCCCACGCTTTGTGACCCTCCGTCAAACATCAACCCCCATTTATAGACAGGCACGGCTCGGGTGCGTTGATACGAGTCGTGTGGCGTCGGTGGTATAGCGCTTGAACTGACCAGCGGTGCGTGTTGGTCAGCCGGGCTTGGTGCTGAGTTTTCCACATTGGCTCGACTCGCCGCCACGGGCGCGGTTACACGAGGCGGGTGCATTTGGTCAACTGCCGGCTCACTATCCATCAATTTCCCATCATTCTCACTCCTATCTTCCACCGCGCCCTTTTGCTCGGTAGCGGCATCACAAAAGCAGGTATATTAATATAAATCAGTTATATTCGTTTGATTTATATTAAAAAATTTAGAAGGTTTCCAGAATTAACAAGAAGGTATTTGAAATATTCCAATATTATCGAACATTCCAAACCAAATTCTACACGAACAAACCACACTAAAGTTAGCAACAGAAAACCCACTCAATATTATTCCTAATCATTTCCATAGAACCGCAGGTATTCCATTGAAAGATGCAAGAGAGAATTCAAGAGAACAGTTCGGTCCAACATTGTTCAGAATAAGGTTGCCAAGCCTGACTGCTTATTTAGTTCAAATTTATAGATCTAATTATAGGTTATTGATCTACCTAGAGGTGAGGTTAGTTTTCTATATAAAAACAATTTGTATAAAACATCGTAATTTATGTTATATATTATATATTACATACGAACTGTTCTCTAAGTTATGCATTTGAGCAAATGTTAAATTACATAGTTCGTTTAGATTTATGTACATAATAATAAATGATTTTGCTCAAAAACCAAGAATCAGGACCAAGTGGTTGATTAAGATCCGTCAGAGAATAAAATAGTTCTAATCTATTGTAAGACATGTTCAAGCTATTCTACCTTTGGAAACATCTCTAACAAAACGAATCCTGACTAGGCGCCAAGAAACTAAGTGAAGCTGTAAATTTGACTCTTTCTTTGTACTCAGGCTCCTTGCAATTACCTTAACTGCTAACGAAGGTACATTCCAATGGTAACAACTTGTTTTATTGTAATAGTTAAAATGTGTGTAGCATCTTTTTCAATATTACATATATTAATATAACCACAAACTTCTGTTTTGTGACAATGTATTATAACATTGAAATGCAGTTGCATGTGTCTTGCGACATTATAATAAGTGCTGGAATAACATGAGAAGCTTTTATAATTCCAATAATTGTTTGGGACTCTATTGAAATTACACTGACAATCCACACTTGCATGAACTCATACGTATTTATATCTCGGTTGTTTCTTATAACGGGTTTGAAATCGTTTGTGAGAATACGGATTATGATAAGACATGTTACTTTATAAAGTGACTTGTTTTGTGAATTTTCAGTAAAGAGTGTTTCAAAATCCGTCTGTGGTTATATTTTCGAGTTTTTATAGGTGAAAAATCAGCAATGTTTAAACACATAAAAATTTAACAAATATTTGCAAACCAGTTTTTATGGATCTAATTTTCAACATCTAGTTTTTAATAGTGGTTAAAAAAACTACAAATATCACGAATTTCTATATATTAAACCGTAATAAATGAAATGTGAATTGACCAAAACTTTCTTTTTATATTTAATTTCGATATTACTCTTTGCCATTTTGGTATATAAAACATAATAACTCACAAAGAGATTTCCTGGACTAAGTTAGTAACCATTTATTTGATTTGAGATAATGCAAATAACAGTAAGTAAGAATTTTTTTACTTAAAATAATTTGCAACTTATATATGAAACTTGTTTCTCATACCGTAATTTATGTCACACATTTATGTGAAGTGGACACTCTTTATTTCTTAAATCTCGCTTTCCCAAAGGGATAACAGCAGTTAGTTGCAGTATAAATCTGCCTCAGAGAAATTCACGTGACAAATAAGTTCTTTGATAAATCTACAGTACAATGCTTGGTGGGCTGATGAGGCACATTGTACCTAATACAGTTAATTGTAGTGAAGACTCACATACGGGTTGGTTATAATTTGTGAGCAATCAACAATTTACTTTGTGGGGTTAAAACGAAGCATGCCTCATTCAGACTAGGCGTCTTTTATTGTAATAGTTATATATTTAAAATATAACTTTTATATTTTAATCTTCATTATTAATCCCGTCAAAATATTATATTTTTTCCAGTTTAAGTTTTTCATTTTTAAAACTCATGGGATCTATTTTTCTTAAGAAATTGAAAATAATATTTTATTGCGTGCATTTAAAACTAGATCTACATTTATGAAACAAAATTCTTTAGCAATATAATTATAAACTACGTATTGGCCCTGAAACCACGTGTAAACGTGTAACCGAATGTAAAAATTACCAAGTTTTCACTATTAAATGATTATACAATACATAGATTTTCGACAAGTTATATACAGTAATATAATGCTAATTTGAAATAAATAACTTCAGTTCCTTGAATACTCTTTGTTCTTGAGAAAATTAATGCTCAATTACACTTTAAATGAATCTCTTATAGTCTTATAAAAATGGATAGAACCTTTCCATGGTACTGGATATTTTATGAGTGACTATTTTAAAAATTTTATTCAAATAATTTCTAGAATGCTGCAAGCTTTTATCTTCATATGACTATTTCATTCCAGTTGTGAAAACATATTTATATAGAGAAAATTAAACAATTTTATATTTTATGATATGGCAAATCTGTCAACATTGCATTGTTGTTTCATGTGTTTGTCAAAACGTCATGAGAACTAATTGGATAACATGAATCCTGGTCCATTTTACGAGGAAAAAGCTTATTTTAGAAACTATAAAAATTGATATTCACCAAATATTAAACAATAAATCTTCAAGTTAAGTTAACCTAAAATTGCAAGTTTCATTTCACCGTTAAAAAAGGATACTATGTATAAAATAACTCCCTGAGACATCCAATGCAAAATATTTGAGTTTTCTTCATTCGTCATTACTTTTCAAAAAATAAAACAAATAACTTGTTCCCTACCTCATAAAATTTACTACAAAACTGCAAGTGATTGCGTTATAAATATAAATTCCTAAATCCTTAGATAAATTTCTTAAGAATAGAAACAATAACCAATTTATTTATTAAGTGTGGGTAGTTATAATTACATAAACCTCTTACACCAAATCCTGTACAGCCTTGTGTAGTTAGGAAAGTGATTGCAGTCTGGTATATTCGTTTGATTTATATTAAAAAATTTAGAAGGTTTCCAGACATGAAATGTGAATTGACCAAAACTTTCCTTTTATATTTAATTTCGATATTACTCTTGGCCATTTTGGTATATAAAACATAATAACTCACAATGAGATTTCCTGGACTAAGTTAGTAACCATTTATTTTTCATTTATTACTGTTTAATGTATAGAAATTCGTAATATTTGTTGTTTTTTAACCACTATTAAAAAACTAGATGTTGAAAATTAGATCCAAAAAAACTGGTTTGCAAATATTTGTTAAATTTTTATGTGTTAAACATTGCTGATTTTTCACCTATAAAAACTCGAAAATATAACCACAGACGGATTTTAAAACACTCTTTACTGAAAATTCACAAAACAAGTCATTTTATAAAGTAACATGTCTTATCATAATCCGTATTCTCACAAACGATTTCAAACCCGTTATAAAAACAACCTTGATTATAAATACGTATGAGTTCATGCAAGTGCGGATTGTCTGTGTAATTTCAATAGAGTCCCAAACAATTATTGGAATTATAAAAGCTTCGCATGTTATTCCAGCACTTATCATAATGTCGCAAGAGACATGCAACTGCATTTCAATGTTATAATACATTGTCACAAAACAGAAGTTTGTGGTTATATTAATATATGTGATATTGAAAAAGATGCTACACACATTTAACTATTACAATAAAACAAGTTGTTACCATTGGAATGTACCTTCGTTAGCAGTTAAGGTAATTGCAAGGAGCCCTCCTGAGTACAAAGAAAGAGTCAAATTTACAGCTTCAATTTGTTTCTTGGCGCCGAGTCAGGATTCGTTTTGTTAGAGATGTTTCCAAAGGTAGAATAGCTTGAACATGTCTTACAATAGATTAGAACTATTTTATTCTCTGACGGATCTTAATCAACCACCTGGTCCTGATTCTCGGTTGTTGAGCAAAAATCATTTATTATCATGTACATAAATCTAAAACGAACTATGTAATTTAACATTTGCTCAAATGCATAACTTAGAGAACAGTTCGATCCAATATTGGTCAGAATAGGGTTGCCAAGCCTGACTGCTTATTAAGGTCAAAATTTTATAGATCTAATTATAGTTTATTGATCTACCTAGAGGTGAGGTTAGTTGTCTATATAAAACAATTCGTATAAACATCGTAATTTATGTTATATATTATGTATGTATATATATATATATATATATATATATATATATATATATATATATATATATATATATATTAAATACGTATATATTACACACACACACACACACCCAAACATATATGAAAAATATTTTGAGCAATAATATTTGAAGTGTTTCTTACTACTATGTTTTCTTATATAAAATATAGTTTTATTTTACTTTAAAACTTACTCTATAAATAGCACTTTTTAAAATTTTTGCCAAAGCTCATATATGATCGTAGATTAGGCTAGATCCATTAGTGACCAATCTGTTCCTGTCACACCACCCATTGGCTCTCCGTCTGTCAGATCTAACGGTAGAAAAAATTAATGGCCAATCTTAACTCAATATGAACCACTTGTCATTGTTCACTTAATTTTACATGTACTATCTAAAAGTACGCAATTCAACTTGCCATTCATCATATGATAATATTGCCACTTTTATTCAGAAGTATTCTTCAATCTATGTTGTATCTTTGTTTGTTATTTTACCTATGTTTCGCTATTACCTTTATCTAATTAATTACCTAAAATGTAATTAAAACTTATATTTACAACATTTATATAAATACAATCTTTATACAGAGTGCCCCAGAATGTTCTACATAATTTTCAGGTTTTGGGCCAAAGGGAAAACATAATATCGTATTAAAATGTTGTAAAAACCTAATAATTACCGGAATAGAAGCAATTTCGGGTTTTTCACATTTGTTTTTAATTCTAAAATGCCTTATTGTATTAAGTTTAAATTTGGTATACACTTTTAATTATTGTAAAAATTTTAAAATTTCTAGAAAATGTATTTTTTTAAACGTGTCTTCCATCTTAAATTATAAAAATTAAACCGCTATTATATCAACAAATTCTTGAATGGTTCTACACCTATTACTTACGCATAGTTTGTTCTAATATAAGAACTTAATTTTAATTGACTGTGATCGATAGATACTAAGCCAGTCAAATCATTCTGGAAAGCCAATATTTATTGATACAGAAGCGTTGTATCACAGATCAAGAGTAAGGTATATTTTCATCACTGAATACTTTATATACTTTTAAATATTTTGCAATCTTATGTACTTAGATTAGTATAAATATCTATTAATCAACAATAATTTATAAACACTCACACTGAGTATTAATAAACCTTTATTTCAAATTTATATTTGAATAGATATTCTTATAACTAAATCACGAGCAGTACTTCTACCTATAACAAGTCCTAGATTAGGCCTCTCTGAAACAATAATTAACGCCAAATATTTGTAGTTACGTGTTTATCTATATTCACACTCGCAAACATCCCATATATCCGAACCTCTAAGCACTGGGGTACCACCGACTGAGCTGTACAGTAAATATTAGGCTTTAATTAGGTTCGTTTACAGCTAAATATAGATTCCTCTAAATTTTCTACTGTTTTGTTTTTCCGAGTAAAAATACATAAAAAGACTTTCTAATTCGAAATTACCCCGAAAGATCATTCCTATAAACCTGTATAAATATATTCACAAATTGGTTGGATTTATTTTATCCGTTAAATATACACATGTGCTTTGTTTATGTAAGGTCAGAATAAATTAGAATATAAATATAAGAAATATGTTTATACCTTCTTTTTAAGACTTTCTAATTAAATATTTGATATATTTTTTATATATTTTAGTAATTTTCATTAATATATTGTAGAAATTATTACAATAAAGGATTATCCTATAATACTTTATAATTTACTATACTAGCGACCAAATTAGCACCTTACTGATATTCAGCTGTGATAGCTTTTATATTACACTCGTAGATTGTAATTGTCATTAAATCTTTACTTGGCTGGATACAGTGACTGTGAATGTTGATAGTTCACCTTCCTCTTAATTAAGCGTCTGGACCCTGATAATATTACATACTTAAACATCATCAGATTTTAGACGGTGCGTTAACAAGAAGCTAGTCTGAAAAAAAACTCAGCATTCATATTAAATCAACCCTTGCGTGTAGGTAAGTTGTGTGTGTAGAAAAACTCGGCTGCTCCACCGTGCTTGATGATTGGGTTATTAACATACAAGTGCATTCAATTGTGTAGCTGATGAGACAATGAGAATGCCAATTTACAGGATTGCACTAGATTTTAGATTTTGTAATCTAGATGGCTTTGTAATCATGGAAATTGTTCGTTTGAGCTTTCTGCGTCGTCAAATCTTTGCAAAACTTTTCAGAAGAACATGGTCCTAGATTATAGGGGTTAAGTCTGTAACAGCAATAGTATCCAGTCGCTGCAATAAGAGGAAGATGAACTTGAACTAAACTCAACAGTTATATGAAATCAAACCTCCCCTGTATTTTAAATGGGCCGATAAAATGTTTGCTGTCTCCTGTAGTTTCAAGTGCAGGATAAGAATTGTTCAGTTTCTTTTCTATGACCTATGTTTGCTCTCATTTGATGTAAAAACTACATGTGAAAGTATAATTTCAAAACTATGAACAAACTGTTTTGCTTGCATGTAGTAAACATTATGTTGTGTTATTTTGTAATATTTTGGAATATTCTGAATCATTAACTATTAATAAAATGTAATTCCCTTAGATTATGAAAAATGTATAGCAGTATGTTTGTCTGTACTAACGCTTTAATCTAAGTTAATCTAAAAAGTGGTACAAAGGGAGTTTACATTGGACCACCCAACAGGAAATGTAAAGTGTGGAACATCTAACAGCTCAGCTCAAATCTTTGTATTGAAGAACATTTCAACTTCAGTACCAGCCACAACATACAATACAGTGTGCCAGTGTTATGAATTGGCTTCTTATTGAAATCCTGTTGCTGTGATTGACTTTGCAATGCCATTGACTGAACATGGCCGCATAATGGAGCCTGGAACTCATCGCCGCGTTTGAGCAGTAATACGTCAATAGTGAATAGTAATCCTGTTATAGATGCATTACTGGAAATTAGACAATTTAAGTAGTTATATAGCAGCAGAACCTCTCCGAATTAATAACAAAAACGATGTATTTCGTTAATAGTAACCCAAAGAGTTTTTCTTAAATCCGTAAGGTTTTTATAAAATAATTTAAAATTATTATGGACACTAATTTTAAATACGTTTGTTTATTTATATTAAAGTTAAAAACACAGTTGATATCCAGACGATGCCGAAATTCACTTACAATTAATAATAGATTTCTCTGCATACATTACCACATTCAATGGCATATTGTTTAGTTTTTTCCATGTTTATGGTTACTAAGCCACAGTGAAAGGTTACTTTGAAATTGTCTAACTATTTTATATATTTTGTCATTTAAAAATATAATTCGACCTATGGGCTCACAGAATGGCCGATTCGTATGTGCTTGAAGTGTCAGGCTTATTGCAGTATTTCTTTCACTATTTAGGCTAAAAAGTAGTTTTTATGTTCCTATATTGTAATGGAGATTTCAATTACTAAAATCCCTTACACCTTAATATAGCTGATTCGTACAGGATCTATTCAGTTTATATCGACCGAACATATTAAGGTTATGTATTAGGGTTTAACCTCTTGTTGTTTCTTTTGTTCTCTATAAAAACTTAATCGATGTTCGATCTGTTTGTTAACCAATAATTTTGACAAGCGCTATTTTCTGTAATAACTTCTTTAAAAAGATATAAATTAATATGCACAAGATCAACACCACTGTGATTGACCAATAAATTATATATATTTGTCATTCACCTAGTTGTTTGACCTACGCGTTCACCTAGTTTAAACAATAGCTCTAGTTGTGATGTCACGTGGACAGACATGATTAAAATTTTTCCAGCCCTAAGATATACTCTAATAAGATCCAGTTAATAACCCTATATTGTTCCTCTGTAATTGATTATTTTCTTAAAGTTTTTGTAGGTATTTTTAAAGTGGTCTTCCTTCCAATTGGTCGTGTTTTTCTCCATTCCAAAGTCTAACTACGCCAGGTTTCTGGAATAAAATACTAATATTACATTTAAGATAGACTCATTATATCTGAGAGTTTCAAATTTTGTATGGTATTCTCTAAAAAAGAGAAAAAGTTAAATTGTAAGGAAAATAATATATGAATGTCACAAAAACAATAATGACGTGTTATATGTTGCCATATTAATTACATAACTTAGAATATCAAGGAGATAACCTATAATATTATTGATTTAAAACTGTAAACATTTATTTATGGCAATAAAAATGGTAAATTGGATTTTTCATACTTGGGTACATCTTGTTTTGTTTGTACATGACTTCCTACCCACATATAATGAATTATAAATAAGTTTATCATCTCTGAATACCAACTTAAAATTCTTAAAGTATTTCAAGTAATTTATAGGAGGCCGGTTTATTGCATCTGTAATAATTAAAGTTTTCCTCAAATATTTTCTTAAAGAAGCTATATCATTCAGCAAGATTGCCCTGCGTAAATATAAATTAGAAAAATTTATACTTCTTATACAATTATAAGTCTAAATTCATTATAGTAGAAATGAAAACGTTGCATACTTTCTTTCAATCGAAATTGTGGGATAATAGTTAATTTAAAATATTAAAATTTTTAGATTTACTCTTATATTTCGAACAAGACACAGAGCTAAATTGTCATTATGTATTTTCTAAACGTCATAGTGATTTTTCGTGTATCGCGTTTAACATGTGCAATAAGCCATTTGAAAAAGGATAGATTATACAAAACCTGCATTTAAAAATAACTTTAGATACGTAAGATTTTAACTGCTGGTGAATTCTCTTCTCTGGTTATTCTCTTTAAATTTTAACCTATACAGGTTTATGAGTATAAAGACATACCTTATAATTTAATTTTTGAAAATACGAACTTACAAATTTATCCCTTGCTCTTATACATTTTTTTGTACATCAATAATGTGTCTAAGTTTTTACTGTTAATATGTATAAAACACAATGTCTGGCAAGTAAACGAAATATAAACCTAGTTTCGTTATATTTCAAACTCTATGTATTTTTCGATATTTACGGTAAATAAAGTACAACGTTGATTGATTAAAAAAAGAGGATTCCCTCACTGAACGGAAGTGTAGTGGAAAATAGACTTTATACAAGATATACTTTATTTCTTGACAGTAAATTCTTTTGTTGATATTCTGTCTAACAGAGAACATTTTAGTAAGAATTTTTGAAATCTGGGGCACATGTGACTTACAACATTATCATAATACTTGAGATTTCCAATAAAATACTCAAATCAAAGTAACGTATTATTGAACTTAACTGATGAATACAGATGTATGGTATACTGAATAGACAAAAAAAATAAAGTTGGAGATCTCTAAAGTTGTAGTAATCAATACTCTGTATTACAAAGTTGACTTTTATGTTTAATAATGCCAAATAAAATTCTAAGTACCAACAGATGTTAAATACAAAATTATATTTTGCTACGTTGCTACAAAAAATATAAATAATGAAGTTAAATAAAATGTGGTGGGATATCGGTTGATAGACAGTTCCTATGTTCTTTCGAATGTTGGCCATGAAATAAATAATCTAATGAAACCTAAAATTGATTTCGCTTTACGTTGATATCAAGTCATACACCACGACGTCAAAAATCTTGGATCGATAATGCAGCTGTAGTCACAACAAGGAATATTTGAATTAAAGTTGGAGAAGAATCATATAAATACGCTTTTTTACATGAAGTACTTTTTTACTTAACTACACTAAAACATAATTGAATTTGGACTTTGAATATTTATGTCCACAGTCCTCTTTTACACTAATATCCGGATACAAATTAAAAAGAATAATTATTATATCTGCAATATGATAAAGTATATCTTCTGTGTGACGGTATGAATGGAACAACAAGTGTATTTAAAAATAATGTGCTCATTCCAGTAACAGTCTTTCATTAGTAATAATGTTAATATGACTATTAAAACACCACATTATGAAAGCGTTAATGGGTTTAGGAATAAGGCATTATTTTATTAGGCAGTTCACACTTATATTTATATAATATAAATATATTTAATTTAATACAATTTAGTTTATGCATGTCAAATACATACGGGTCCACCACCTTGTTAGTTGTATTCTGATATATCTAAATAGTAATGTTTCATTACATTTCGAAATAAAAGTTGTTTGAGATGTTCTTCGTTCTAGCTTCACGATATTTAAGGTTAAGTTAAGTAAAATGGTAGTAGATAGTATATCGTTCAGTACTGATTTCTTGTTTCACTGAACGATGGCAAATGTCCGGAAAATCCTGTTCTCCTCACAATCCTTCCATCGTCAAAAATAACCTTCAAACAAAGAAAGGGTAGTATAAGTAAGTAGCTGAAGACAAGTCTCTATCTCGGCGGCTCCATTTCTCGCCATTTTATTAAATTCCCCACTTTACATAATGGTGGCCATATTCGCACCATCTATCTTTATTCCCTACTAAAGAATTCCTCAAAGCGTCATAACTCAACAACCTAACAGTTTTCTTTGACTTGACTTAATCAATAATTATCTTATATGACACAGCTACGCAAGGTCATTGATTTAGCACGCTTGGTAGGAGTGGTTTTGAACTGAGCTCAAGGAAAGGTTTTTCTCAAATTCCTACATATTGGCAAGCTTTAGCTATTTTATTGCCTTGGATAATATTGTAGAAACATATTAGTCAAACAATAATCATACTCGGAGTGTGCTATTCATTATATTATTTGTTTCATTCCCGTTGATGCATATCATCCGTAAATGCTTTCATTAAAAATAATAAACCATTTTTAGGCCTTATATTGAGATATACATTGGAAATATGTACATATTCAACACTACAAATTTACTTGAGCAAGATTATTAGTTAGCAGTAATCCTTTAAAGTCCTATACTTCCCATCTGAAAATATTTTACCCAAGTTATGGTATAAGTGATTTGGTTCAAAGTAATACTTTTGTCTCAGAGTGTACAGTAGTACTGACATTGAGAACAGGTTTGAAACCCCAGCCCCCAATAATCTACAAGTGACATTCCGCCACATGCACACAAACCAACAACACAATGTCTGCCTGTACTAGAAGGATAATTTCGCACATATTCTAAGGTTTCATGTACGAAAAGGATTTAATTTCTCAATTTGACGTATAAGGTTATAAGCATATTTAGCTCTAAGGCGTGCAAAACATACTAATATTTTTGTACAGCATAGAACAAAATTATTGGGTCCCAAATTACCAGTTGGGATCAAGCCATTAGTACAATCTTTGTTCCATTATTTATTTTAAATAGCTTTTAGAAGTCTTAAAAAGCAGTATAATGCACATAATTTACAATTATTAACTACTATTATGACAATTGTTACAGTGGTGTTTATTTGGCATTATGACTGGAATTGTTTTACTAAATTTAAAAACCGTTTTATTCGTCTTGCAATTCAGTTACTTCAGCAGAAATCGTAAAAGCCATATAATATCCTGTCGAGGACTACTAGGCAGCGGATATTTATATATGTCCGCCTGACAACGATGAACCTCATAAGAACACTAAAGAAGATTCAGTAAACAAGGAGTGTTAAAATAAAGATCAGAACATTTGAGATGAAATTTCTTTTCTACAAGAATGAGCTCGATCATGGTGCATATGTAAATATTGCATTTCGGTGAGTGTTACTGAAGGCTACCAATCAGGAAGTTGTCATAGTTTCTCTTTGGTCTCTTGGTGAAATCCAATATTTCCTATTATTTAGTAAAACTATCTATAGCCTATCTTGAAATTGAAATCAACAGTGTATTTAAAAGTTTGAAAGCAACAACAGCATAGCCTGTTGCGTGACAGGTAGCATTGACATTACTAATCATTGAATTACTAAGATTATTACAGGTAAATTAATTTCTATAGCTATAAATTAAAATGAAACGTATGACTCGATATCCTGTATTTAGCACGTGTACTAAACCTAATGCGTGCCGTTAGTGTGGGATATGCCTGTGTTAAAATGAACTATAGAATAGTAATCCATGATTGCGAAAACCCGACTTCCAATCTCTTTAGAACAGTTTACAAGACCGCGCAACATGCATTAATATGCACTAATTATTGTACGTTTCAATCAGCAGTAAATTTATATCCTTCTATAATTTACTTTACTGGATTCGTTTGTGACTTATATGTTTCTAATGAGAAAACAGTGATACGGGAAAACAACTAAGAACTCATCGTGTTACAGAGAGTACGTTTTAAATACTTAAATTGCATTATGTACAGATAGTATTGCCAAGGTACTCCACTATTTCCGCATTGCCAGACCTCTCCAGACGGAAGTGAACTCTAACTTCCTGGAGTCAAGACTTAGTCAAGAAGTTAAACTCAATATTCACAGTGTACAATATTTAATATTGCAGTAGTTCCTAGAATATATACATTTAAAATAAAAGTGCTAATTAAGCAATGTAAACAATTAAGTGATGACATATGTCAATTATATATAATCATTACTCACACACGGAAGAATCGTGCAGTATGTAAATGATACGACTCTTTGTTTTAATGAAACTACAAAATGAATTTTAGAACAAAACGCTTTGTTAAGTGAACAGTTGTGTCAAGCATTTTCTCACTATCAATCTAAAACAAATTCTTCATAATACAGCGTTATAAATTTTTCTTCTCGTTCGACAGACTGCGGACTATGGCCTGGCTATCGTGTTAAATAAGGCCTTACTAGAAGAGGTATGTTCCTCGAAATTCCCTGGCATTTACCTTGACCAAGATTTTAAATGGAATGTTCATATCGATTACGTTTGCTCCAAAATTTGCCTCAGCCATTTTCGTTATAAGGTCTCAAGCTAAAAACTACTCTATTCAGGTTATAATGATGGCTTATTATGGTTAGAATAGTGAATAATTGTTATAAGCCCCGGGGTTAAAAATAATTAATCAAACAATCAATTAAGAAAACAAATCATCTACATATACTTTGCAATGCGTAAGATTTGGCTACTTACAATGGTATGGAATACTCATTTTATTAAGAATACTGCGTAGCACCGGATTTATATTATATGTTAGAGGAAACTCATTTATGTGCAATGGAACTTATTTTAAATACATATTTTTGAATGACAATACGATTGTATAATTTTATTCAATTACGTTCACTTTACTCAAATGTTTTGAAAAAACTATTATAGTTAGTTTTTGAAAATAAAATGTAGTCTGTGGTTACAAAAATAATTAAAATAAATATTTTTATAGGCTATTATTTCGGTGTTACATTAAAATCAGAGATCCAAATCAGAACGTAATTACCACTATCATTTTCTTGTATTCATAACTATATTTTCAAGAGAAAACAATATTTTTTTAAGACACGACATTTCATATGTTAAATGAGTTGCACATCTACAAGAATAATAATTAAAATTTTACGTCACGATATAACGCATATTGCAACACAGAATGTGTTTAAAGTTTATACGTATTTCGCCCACAGGAATTCTGACTTCACAGTTGTTTGTTCAACGGCGCTCAAACGCCGGACAGTTTTGCTGCCAATTAGAGCCCTGAACTGACTAACTCAGTATCATTCATGTTAGGGTCTGATGTGTTTGCTGTACAAACTTTGCTGAAATGGAGTGTAAGGTGAAACGGCAACTCACGAAGCTATCCTAATCTCAATTTTAATTTGCATTTAATGACATTTTCATTTATGCAATCTCGTATAAGAAGTGTTAATAACCAGCATGCCTCGACATTTCAGTATTTACCATTAAATAACTAAAATTACTTCAACCAGCCTCGATTACATGTGATTTCTAATGTTTTGACTTTTTCGGTAATTAAACCATAAGGTGGTTGGAAATTGGTCTTTGAGTACTAAAGGAAAATTAATAATTTATGTCAATAATTGTAATCATGGTAAAAATTAACAACTTAATTTTACACAAATAATTAATATCACTTAATATTTCAATAGCAGCATAATAGAATTATATTTGGTTTGGTTTAATAAAATAAACAATAAATTTATTGATAACTACAGATATGACAATGGGACCAACACGAGACAGTAGGATGCTCATTTTAATGACTTTTTTGAGGTTTTATAATTGTTTAGGGATTTCTCTAGCAATGATGAAATACAAACTACAATATAAAGTAGTTTTAAATTATGTGTATGTTTTAAAAAAGAAGTCATGATCTGACTACAATAATTACTCTAATATCTCCTACTTAATTACAATATATGATATACATTTTAAAATATTTTATGTGTAAAAACTTAAAGAATTCCTCTTTGTAAATGTGTATAAATATTTCACGTTAGTGAATAAACTATATTAAAAAAAAATTAGTTTTAATTAACACACAAGTTCGTCATAATATCCTACACAGCTACATATAATTGTAACGGACTAAGTGATGTAGAGAAAATAAAACGTTTAAATATAACATTAGTGTAAATACCGTTTATAATGCCTAAATATCTAAAGCATAGATAATATCTTTGACCGCTTCTTAATAACCAGTTGTGGCAAAAAGACTTAAGGTCCACCGTACAAAAATATTATTAAAACTACAAACATTTTTAAACATATTTATATCGCGTAATTAAGGGACATGTATTATTTATGATACGATTAATGTGGATCCATCCATTTTTTAGTTTTTATAAACGTATTTTTAATAATGAAATTGTGTTTCTTATGAAATTTCTCTCGTACTTATATGATTAAAACTAAGGCCTTTGTTACACGCTTTGGTTGAAATTGTAGCTAGATTGTACTTGTATAGCCTATATTCAGGGTTCACAATGTTGCTTCTTATTAAATCATAAATGCCATACAACATATTATTAACGAGTTTCCAAATCGGTAAGAGGGTACGTTTTATGTTGGAAAGTTTTACATTCTTAAAAAATATAAATAAAAACCAAAAGTCCTTAAAATTTCAAGTAACAGTTATGCATCCTAAGTGTGAGTGAATTTTTGGTGGAAATAATAAAATAATTAGCACGCGTAGTATTCTTTTTCTTACACTTTGTAGCCGTCCAACAGCTCACCGGTTACCAACTTACACGCCTTGTCTATAAGTAAATATTATCAATTAGCTCTCTCGTACGATACATCTTTAGAATGTATTGTATTGTAAATTTGAAAATAGTAAAGTAACTATGATGATGTTTTATATGGTAGATTATTAAAATGTGTGACGTCCTTCTGACAAGACCAAGTTGTCGTGAATATTAGTTCTCTGGATAAATGGTTGTGTTATTGGTGAGTTCTTGATTCCTAGAATATTTCATCTTTGAGTAGTCTACTGCTTTGGTCTATTCTTCCTTTTAGTGACTATAATGCCAAGCGAAGGAGATGACGTTGCGTTGTGTGAGTTTACTTCAACGTGGAGGGAAGTCATTTTAAAATTGTAGTAAGCAATTACGTTTAAAGTTACCATTCCATAGAACATTGGAACTACCAGCCCAATAAAATATAAAATTTTATTTCATTATTACTACATAATGGCAGCAACAAGGCAATTTTTATTTGTATTTTAATATTTGAAAGTAGTTCTTGTATATTTTGTTTTCCGTCGATTAAAATATAAGTATACTTTACAATATATAGCGTATTTGTTACTACTACTTCAGATATCTCCTTATATCTCCAACCCCATGTGTCTTGTCTATTCAGTGACAGTGAAACGAATGATTTCGTTCGATGTGGAATCCAATGTAGACTATCCTATTATATGTTTCGTTAAGTATATTCAGTACTAGAATCCGGAATTTTGAAGCAAACTGGGCTAACTGGGTTATTATAGTAATCAGTAATATAAACCTTTTAGAGTTAAGTTCACTCTGAAATGGTTTATTGTACAGTACGAGATCAGAGTACCAGGTAAATACAAGTCTCAAACTATCTAAATGCTATGTTTTATTAACTGAGAGTCCAAAGATCGTGCTTCCAAGAGTTGTCGTAATTTAAGATCTCATCTGTAATAATTTCAGTCATTTTAGTTTTTGGGAGTAATTACTTAACGTAAAGATGCTTTCAACGGCATTTGCGAAAAGAGTGATCACATTTTAATACTTGTGTCAACTGTATCAAAATGTATCAACTACTAAGCTAATGTAATAACAAGGCTAAATTTGGTATGTGTTAAAACTGATATTATGTACAATTGATTTGAGAACAATTGACTGAATTAAATTTTAAAGTAAGCAACGAAGAAAGTCAAGTGAGCCTTTGCTCTCGGGGTTGTTACTGCATTTTAGATCAAAGTCTGATGCTATTTTATCGAGGAAAGCTGTTGTGGCATTTTTATCAAACAAAGTCAACAATATGATACTCACTCAGCTACTTCCATAGTAAACATAATACCGGAGTTTGTATCCTTTATTCAGAATTTTTGGTTTCGTGGTACCATAAATCATATTTGTTTCTGTAATATTTAGACTGACTACAATTATTAATGAATCAAGAGATTTAAGCGAACCTGTTAATTTAGGATATATAATATTGCATATATATGACAGAAATCGATACGTTAATAAAATATTACTAAAGAGGAAGTAAGTGATACGATCTGAATGTTGTCCCATAAAAATAATAATATCTCAAACTTTTATGAGCTCTTATTTGGGTCGCAAAATTATGATAGACCTTATGTTAAAGAAATGGCTATCAAGCATCCAACAGCATTTTTAGTTTTAATCATTAATTCCTTACTTTTTTATTACTAAAACTGAAAGTAAAAAAAGTATTTGATCTAAATAATGGGAAATATTCTTACGCAAGAAGTTAAACATATGTGTCCAATATGAGCAACATTAAAAAAGGAAACGTGTTTAATGTTGGATGCTGTGTTTATTGGGTTAAAATTATGATGGCCCCAAATACAGGTTAAAGCATGCACATCATCCTTTGTTTTGTTGAGTAACGCACTCAAATATAAAATTATATATATTCTTCAACCTAAATAACGTATAGAGTAAATATTTTTTTAGTTGAAGACGTATGGCCGTATAGAGGGTTTACTCTATCTATTGCAGTTTTCAGCTGTCAAACAGTCCCCTTATCGAGTTACGGCAATAATGAGTTTATTTTTACCAGTTCGGTACGTGATACTTTATGTGTATATTGAAAAAAAAACACAAAGTACGGTGAGAAAGAAGCCGATATAATGGGATATTTAAAAACCTGCAGAATATAGCAAAATATGTCAGATAAGTGCGTGGACTTTCTTTCATTTTTTGACCATAAAATTAATAAAAGTTCTTTTTCGTAAGAATAGGAAACTGCGTTCAAATTTTTGAGTCTTTAGCATAAATATATAAAGCATTGCCACACAGATGGGCTGATCGACTGCCCTTTAATCTATCGACCTCAACATCAATAGTGTATTGCTTAGACTGACAAGAACCCATGTACTAATTTTCAAATCTCAAGAACGTTTATATAAATAATTACCGTACAGACCGGCAGACGGAATGTGTCCATACAGTAAGTAAGCATTTCTTTAAGTTAAAATATTTTTACAAGTCATGTATGATCTTAATTTTCATCGTATTATCTTTCTTAGAAAAGTCTTATAAGGTGTGCATGATTTATTGCTTGACTCTCGCTTTCACGAACGGGATACGGTGCGGTTAGTTGGGATATAAATCTGCCTCAGAGGCATTCACGTGACTCCCAAGTTCTTTGATAAATCTGCAGCACAATGCTTGGGAGGCTGATGAAGCACAGTGTGCCTAAAGCCGTTAATTATAGTGACATTATCCCTGAAACTTCACATACGGGTTTGTTATACATTCAAAGCAAACAAATATTTAAACTTGGATAATACAAACATATTAGATGTCTGATTCAGACTAAGCACTTTTTACTGCCTTTTTTATTTTTAACAAATTAGTTTTAGTTTGAAAACTTCATTATTTTGTTTCTTTAAATAATGTTTTTCTTGATTAAAATGTTTTGGTTTGGTTTACTAAAACCAATGGAAGTTTTTTATAAGGAATTAATACTAAATAGCTTATTTTTACATGCATTAAAAGCTAGTTATAAACTTGTAAAATAAAAACTTGTCTTTATCAATAAAATGAATACTCTGTATAACCCTTACACAACCATATGTAAACTAATTTACATTGCAAAGTATTTAATACTGTATGGTTATACAATAAAAACAAAGTTAAACAAATTTGTGTAATAGAATGTTGATTTGAAATAAATAAATGCAGTCCTTGCACACTGTTCAGTGTTAATAAATTTAATTTTTATTTCCATATTATTGAATCTAATTATTATTTAATTAACCGGACTTATCGAAATGGAAGGAGCTTTAAAAAGTGCAATTAAGTTATAATTGAAATATTTTTTATTTATATGACATTTTATACACTCCACTTATAACTGCTTGGATCACATGGGATCTGAGAAATTGTATATAGAAAAACATTCATAAAATAATATATCATCAAATTAGGGAAACATAAAACATCGGGACGTGAAGTACAGTATATTATTTTAATCGTTAAGACATATAATGCAAACTATTTGGGTATTCTTCATTCGCTTTTACTTTCTGATAAATACGAGAAAAAAATAGACAAAAAATCTAATAATTACTGTAAGAAATATGAAGTCATATTTTGTTAACATATTTTAAATAATAGAACCATTTACTTGTTTTAACTCGGCTTGGGTAGAGTTCTTCATACAATAAACCACTTATGTCAAATCTTTTACAGCCTTTTGTAGGCGGAAAGTGTATTTTAGACAAGTATTTTTTTCCTTCGATACAAAACATGTTAATATTGTCCGGATTTATATAAAAATATTTGAAATACTCCATTATTATTAAATATTCAAACCCAAAATTATCAGGAATAGACTACACAGAAAATTAATAACAAAACGCTCACAGAACATTATTCCTGATGATTTCTGCTAACCACAGGCATCTCACTGTACGATACATGGGAGAGTTCAGGTAATCAACAAGTTATGTCGATAAGTGGTTATATCATACGGGCAACTCCACCATTGTTCAGAATAAGGATGCCAAACCTGATCACTGTACGATACAAGAGAGAGTTACGGTAATCAACAAGTTATGTCGATAAATGGTTATATCATACGGGCAACTCCACCATTGTTCAGAATAAGGATGCAAAACCTGACCACTGTACGATACAAGAGAGAGTTCAGGTAATCAACAAATTATGTCGATAAGTGGTTATATCATACGGGCAACTCCACCATTGTTCAGATAATGGATGCCAAATCTGACCACTAAACGATACAAGAGAGATTTCAGGTAATCAACAAGTTATGTCGATAAGTGGTTAGATCACACCGTCCCACTCCACCATTGTTCAGGATAGGGATACCAAGCTTAACCACAGCTTGTTACCAATATTTTAAGATTCTGGACCAAAAGCGAATTATGATATCACATTACCCTTTTATAAAAATATATAACTACCTAAATAAACGCTATTTAGTTTTACTTCACTTAACTGTTTTTAATTTGAGAACGGCTTGTTTTAATAATTTGAAATTTAGTATAAACCTTTAAAACATAAAAGTCTAATTATTTTTAATAAGTAAATGTTTTGAAGCTTTATTTTCAAAATGGTGCTTCCTGAAATCTTTAGTTATAAATATTGCGTGTTTAATACACATTTAATGAAGCTAATTTACTAAAATCAAAAAAACAAAAACATGTTTGTCAAGACCAAATATTTAATACTTGGTCTGATAACTCAGATATGGGATAGTCTTATAGGTTTGGGACTTATTTTATTCAATTTTTTACCGTTGCCTTTACATAGAATCCTATAGATTGACAGTAAAAGTTACGCTATAAAAACATCAGTTAAGCTTTATTTCCGTCGTATCCCATAAATCGGGCGAAATCTTCGCTAGCCGTAGTTCGATAACAAAGCGTTTCCAGATATACGTTTATATAAATTTTTTTAAATATTTTCATAAAAAAACCCACCTGTGAAGTTAGTTTTGGTTTCTCTTAGGAGGCTGATTTGAAATTACTTACGCTCCTGACGGTTATTTGTACGTTTGTCAAGCAAAGCAATATATGATTTAAGAACATATTTAAACAAATCTAATGTCATAAAAGATTATAACGTCCTATTTAGACTTGTACGAAATACGGCAGGTTGACAACATATTTTTACTGAGAAAAATATCTCTATAAATCTCAATATAAACCGGATTGTGTACATTGGTTTATGGATTATGGCTTCATGTATGGAAGCGATAAATGCTCATATTTCTCGTTGTATTTTTTCTGGATGTAAACCTAGCCTTTAACCTCATGTAATAGGCTTCTAAAACAAAAAAAACTTAGAAAGGCTAAGGGATACTAATTATTAATTAGTACTAATTATTATTTAATTGACCATAACCATCAAGCACTCCAAGAGAAAGGGACCGCGTACATTCCGGTAGCTTCTAAAAGCAGAAAAAAAGAGGCTAAGATCTTCTAGACGTTATATGCATTCTCGTAGCATATAAAACCAGAAAGCTGATAGTCGTCCTGAGGGCTCCTAGCTGTTAACATACTTGGCCTTAACCACCAATAACCCCAAGAGAAACGGGCCGCTTACAATTTAGGTAGCCTTATATTTCAGAAAGCTTAGGTTTAAATGAAATATAACTAAACCCTTAGAATGAAAACACTGAATAGACAAACTAGGCTATTGATCTTAATATTAAGCAGAACATGTTTACCTTCGGTATATTAAGTCATCATTTTTAAACTAGTTTTATGTTTTGATACCAAGAAGACAGTCTACAAGGTGAAAACAATTACAAAATAAATTTGAATGGATTCTCACGTAGTGATTTTTTATACAACAATTTACTTTTTATTAATTATGATCGAAAGTTACGAAGCTAATCGAAAATTTTAAGAGCCAATATCATAAAACTCTAAAAGAACTAAAGTTAAAAAAATTTTAAACTTTAATTACTTAAATCAATCGTAATACCTATCAATAAATAATAATATATGAACAATCACACTGTGTATTAATAAAGCTCCACTTTAAATTAAAACTTGATCAAAAAATTGTATCGCCTAATTCCCAGTGATACTTTCACTTACAGCAAATCCCAGATTATCCCCTCCTGAAGCAATAATTAACACGGAATAATCCTCGATACGTGTATATCTGTATTCACACTCGAAATCATCACATATATCCGAACCTCTAAGCCTGGGGTACTACCGACTGAGTTGAACAGTAAATATTAGGCTTTAATTAACTACGGTGAACAGCTAAATATGGATTCCTCGGCATTTTCCATTGTTTTGTTTTCTGTGTCTTTGTTGTCCGAAGTGCTTTGTTTATGTAATGTCATTAATCAATTAGAATAAACACAAAAAGATTAGTCTAACCCTTTATTTTGGTTATTATAGTTAAGTATTTTGTATATTTTTGTATATGATGGTAATGTTCTTGAAATTTATTGTAAAAGCTATTGAAATTAAGGATTATCCAAAAATTATGTCTCTATACAAATATTCCTACATATGATTGTCTCAGCACTGCCAAAAATTACCTTAATTCACGCCCAAACGATACCAAATATAGTACTTATGACCATAATTTCAACCTTAAGTAGTTTTAAATTTCAAGACTAAAATTACCTTAAAAGTAGAGGAACTTTTATAGGCAAACGGATAAGTCCTTATTATGCCAATATTTTTAGGGAAATATACAATATAATCTAATAGGGAAAAGAATTTTTTAACTAGTCAAAATTATAAACCTCATGTTTGGTTCAGGTATCTAGATGATATTTTTATAATTTGGCAGCATGGTATGAAAAAACTTAACGACTTTGATTTCAATCCTAAGAAATATATTATTTTCAAATTTACATAGTCTATGACATAATATTCTTGAATCCTGATGTGTTTATTGAAATCATAATTAGAAAACGAAACATCGAATCAAAGACAGCAACAAAATGCAATATTAGCAATTCACCAGCTGCCATCCAATTTTTATTAAAAATAATCTATTCCTAAGAGTCTATTAATAAGGTAAAAAAGTCTTTGCAGCAATCAATCTGAATTTCAAAACTACAGAAACGGACAGTATGTGTTTTATGAGAGGTGGATGCAAAACATCTTGTTGATAAAGGCTTTTACTCTCAGTTAAGCTCCCATTTCGTGGAAAGCAGTTTACACTTGGCTAAAGATTAAGAAATGTAAAGTGGTGAACAGCTAACAGCACACCACAAATGTGTGTATTGAAGAACAATTACACAACCGTACACGCCACAACATACAGTACAATATGGTAGCTGCCTGGATTCGCATTGCAATCCTAATGGTGTGATTCACTTTGCAATCCAATTGGTTGAACATGGTCACATAATGAAGCCTGGAACTCCAACATCCCTTTTGTGCACTAAAACTTCAATAGTCAATAAATAGTAATCGATTTATAGATGTATTACTTGTATTGAGACATTAGTAATAGTCATATCGCTACAATATCTCTTTGAGCAATTTATAAACGAGATGTATGTAACGAATAATAAACCAAAAAGTGATTGTTAAATACGTAAGATTTCATCAATGCAAATTTACTATAAAATCATTATGGTCATTAATTTTGTTTCTTAGTTAGTCTTTATTGGTAATAAAATAAATTACTCAGCAGGGATCACTTATGGCTGATTATACCTTCCAGTTGAACCTACCACTAGGCACAGCAAAAACCGATGTGTCACTTAAATCTGGGCAACCCTATGGACGTCCAGGAACGGCATATCACGAACCGCAAATGTCGAGATTCTGGGGTGCAAGGGCAATTCGATAGGTCTAGTCTACTGCGGGATATGACTGTTGGTGTTTGGTGGGTTTCATCCCCTAACTTTCCGAGGTTCTTGCAGCCTACTTTGCCACTCCCTGCCTACTTTGACTCGAGAGTCTGGTTCAGAGCTGGCCTTCCCTTCTTCCAGGGGGACATGACTTTGAGATTAGTACCCTAATTCTTCCTCATCGATCTCAATAGGAGGCGGCTCCTACCTTCTAACCTTAACCTTCCTAAATATCCTATCACTACGGAAGCAGCGCTAAGGTTCTTAAAAGACTAAGTGAGAATTAATAACTTCTTTTCCTAAGAGAAAAAAAGAAAATAATAAATAAAACGTAACAAAATAAAAAAAAATATTTTAATATCAGTTCCAACATACTTTAGTGCACGAGTTCTGGACGTAATCAAATTTAAGATTTGAAACAAGCTTCATAAGGATACCTTAAGATAAGATCGATTATTTAACCCGGTGGTGGCAAGAAATTTTATTTTATGAAATAAATAATAGAAAAAAGAGATAAAGTTTCAATTTAACATTAATTAGACCATTCGAAATTATTTGGAACATTCATATTCTATTTATCATATATTACCAAGATACCTGATCATTTATAAACACATACAGCATACTCAAAAAGACTTTAATGTTTAGAAAATATATTAGAACTTGGAAGTTATGATTAAAATAATAATTTTAAAGTTATATTATGTTAAGTATAAATCAAAGTTAATAAATACACTCATGTAATATGTACGCAATAAAATACAATGAATCATTCCTCACGTATTTAGTTAATACGAGAATGCCCCTTCTAAAACCACAATTATATGTTTGAAATATATAAATCTAACCAAAAATAGTTATTTGTGCAAATTATGTGCAATGTAAATGATCTACAAAGATATTAGATTTGTGTGATTTTCGCCGAAATGCCTAGTTTGGCAGTTTTGAAGAGAAGAATCAGTTGAAGCAGGTATGACCAAGGATCAATATAAAAATTTGCTAATTTTCTTATATATATAAGCAAACGTGTGTATGTGTGTGTCTATGAATTTTCATTTAACTCGTAATTGTACGAGTAACAATAAAATAAATAAATAAAGATATTAAGCTATTACAAAAACAGGGTGTTTTACAATTTTGTAAAAATATTGGAACATGAAATAATATGTTCTGTAATACTAATAGCTGTTCTGGACACATATGCATTCTTACATGGTATTTTTTCCAATACAAATGAAAGTACCTAATAATTACAATCAAGAAATAGTGTTGCATTCTTCCTTTATATTTTAAATCTGTATAACCTGGTGTCACTCCCAATATACTCGTACTCAATTGGATAGGCCACGCTATCATAGAGTCATTTAGATAGTTTAATCAGCTTTGAATTACTACCAAATAAGTAACAGGTGGTTGGAATACCTTATTGTATATATAAGCAAGATAAAATTACGCCACCCCACATGTCACGTAACCTGCTTCGTTAAGGTTGTATGCAAAATTTTTATCTTTTTAGATCTCTTCATTCTCTACATGGCCTGCGGACATACTAACTTACAGAAAATAAATTTTAACAACGTCCCGGTTAGCAAAAGAGAAATTTTGTTAGTCTAGTGTGCATCAATAACGCTCAACTAAATTCCATGGTTTGATGTACACACAATCACGTAACTCATTCTCGTCTATTCATCCATCATTCTAAGTGCGCAGTTAAAATCTTTTTCTAGATATCTAGGCAAATTAAATAATCAAATTTTTCTGTAAGTTACGTTTTACAGCAGTGTTCATATAAATGTACAGGTAAGCTAGAGTAGGGATTACAACGTAATAATGTGCTGACGTCAGATATTGTCACCTAGTTTTAACAATGGCTTCGGTCTATAGATCAACGTGGTATCGTGTTAACAGGCAGACAGATACACAGACACAGACACACATACAGACAGAGAGAATGACATTTCTCCAGCCCCACGAGTGATAGGCATTAGTAACGCTCATCTAGTAATAATATTGTTGTTCTACAATCGATCATTTCTTTAAAACGTCGTGTAGCTTATTTTTAAGTTGTCTTGTCCTTTTAATTGGTTAGATATGGAGACCAAATACGCATGATAAATCTAAGATGGACTTGTAATATATTGTGTTAAGTATTTTTTTTTTTAACAAATTCTATTACTAAAAAAATATAAAAATGTCACACAAACAAACATACCGCGTTATAGGTGGCTCAGGAAGACGTATTGATGAAACGAGTTTGAAAATTATGAAATAATACTATAATATAATACATTTTAGCATTAAAAATATTATTTTTTACAATTTTATACTACTAGTTTTATTTATAAATTATAACTTATCTTGCAACCATATAATAAATGGTAAATAAGTCTATAACATCTGAATACCAACTTAAAATTTTAAGAGTATTGACAGTAATCTATAGCAGGCCGGTTCATAGCAGCTGGTAATAATCAAAGTTTCAAGTTTTCTTCAAATATTTACATTACATAAAGTTATGTCATTGAGCAAGATTGCCCTTCATAACTTTAAAATAAGCCAATTTATATTTCTTATAAACTAATTAGTCTAAATCCCAAAAAGAGAACTGAAAAAGTTGTATACCCTCTTTCAATAGGAATTCTGGGGTGAAAGTTAATTTTAAACATTCAAAATTATTGGTTTAAAACTTATATTAAACACAAGACAACGTTTAATATCTTTTTCATGAAATGGATCAGTAATTACATTTGTTTTAAAGTGTACAGTGATTTTTCATTTATCGTATTTACCATGCGCTATAGGAAATTTGAAAAGAAATAGATTATGCAGAACCAACGGAACAGAAATAACTTTAGATACGTAAGTTTATAGCTGCTGTTAAAAACATTATGTTTTTGCCCCCAAGGAGACATTTAAATAAAACAATTACATGCTAATTGTAAACTATGCGGGTTTATAAATATAGTAAACCTATGTTATGATGATTTTGTCTTTAAGAATAGAAACTAAAAAACAATTATGTATTGTTCTTTGTTCATAAAAAGATATTGTTAATCAATGATTTTTTGGAACTGTCACTGTTTGGCGCTAAGAAAAACTATTTCTAGCAACTAAACGAAATAAAAAGCTTGTTTTGGTATATTTCAAACGCTTTGTATTTTGTCGATATTTACGGTAAATAAAGTACAAAGTTGGTTGTAAGAAGAAAGAGGATTCACTCGCTCAACAGAAGTGTAGCGGAAAATAGACTTTATAAAAGATATACTGTTCTTCTTGACGGTAAACTCTTGTTGATATTGTGTCTACCGGAGAATATTTTAGTTTTAGAATTGTTTAATCTGAGATACAAGTATCTTATAACAACAATATATTTGTGATTTCCAATCAAAGGTACCTTTTATTTAATTTAACCGATGAATACAGATATGTAATACTACAGTAAAACTCATAAAAATTGTTTTCTAGGACAGTATTCAATTTAAACATTATGTTTTAAACTTAATTACACGTTACGCTAAAATATAAGAAAATTAAGACTGAATGTTTATACCCAAAATATTTGTTTTACACTAATAAAAATATTCCAATTAAAAGGAACATTTATTACTAAAACACGTGAAATAATTCAATCTGTGTTATGATATAAATATAACAACAGGTTTATTTAAAATGTGCTCTTTGCAGTAACAGTATTTCATTAGTTTTACTAATGTGAGCTGGAATAAAGGGATTCCATCTCTAGTCCTCTCAGCTCACCGTTCTTTCCTTTAGGTAAGTCTCTGCAGCCTCTTAATTTCGTGTAATACTCACTGTTTGTTAATTATTCCTTAGAGAAGAATTAAAAGATTGAACGCATAATTTTTTGTTATACATATTATTATTTTATTACTATTTGTAGATGGTTTTGATGAATAATAGAATTTTGTACATGTTCCATCATTATGATTACGTTGCAAAATGTGAACATTGAGTTTTGAGGACTCAAATAACCTCTTTTCTTCACTAATCAATCTGCCTAATACGTGAAAGAGCCAACATTTGTAAAATTCCTACCTTGTTTACAAATGTATACTCATAACCTTCAGACCAAACCTTCTTGTTTTCTTTAATTCGGAGGACCCACAAAGATACCACTGATGATACTTTCATCACTGTTCCACATTCGCTGGTCTGTTATGGAATGAGTTTTTTGTGTCTCGGTTTCTGCGCAGTGACCATTCTATTTTTTCAAAACTTTATGCTGTTTGTCTAACAGTTAGGTATCACGTTAAGTCTTGTGTGGCAGCCAATTGGCACAATTTTTAGGCTCAAGTTTTGAGGTGTATTAGGGTGTCTTTTACAATATATATATATATATATATATATATATATATATATATATATATATATATATATATATATCAGTCATTGAAATGTAATATTACTTTACGTAACCTATAATGATGGTAATTTCAGAAATCCTATTATGTTATTAGTTTTTAGCTACCTGAGCTTGTTTGTAGATCTTCACCCAGACTACCTTATCATTTAAAAATGGCTTTCGGTGAGTGTTATTGAAGGCTATTACTCAGGATTCTGTCACAATTTCTCTTTTGCCCCTTTAGTGGAATATAATATTCCGTATTTAATAAAATTACCTGTATTTCTGTACCTGTCCACAGTATAATTCTAAAATGAAATCAACAGTATATTTTAACGTTGGACAGCAACCTCAGCGAAGCAAGTTACGGGACACTTTTGTAGCATACTCCTAATATGTTTATTTTTTAAGATTAATACTGGTAATAGAGGTACTGAAAGTAGAACTAATGACTATATGTAGCGAGTTTACCATGAGAACAAAACCCAACGGGTGTCGTTAGTATGGGGTAAAATTAACAATAGAGTAATAATCCATGATTGCGAAAACCCGATTCCCAATCCCTCCAGAACAGTTTATATGACCGCAGAACATACATAATAGTGCGCACTAATTGGACGTTTACAATCAGTCATAAATCTATTAAAGCCTGTAATTTAACACTATGAATACATTAAAAAATCTATTTAATTTATTAGCACTGAATTTTTTATTAGGAATTCTTTATGATTCACAATTTTAAGACTAAAGTTTTAAAAAGTAGTTTAGTGCCATTAATAATGCCTTGTGTCACCTCAAAAGTTACAATGAGATCGTAAAAGGTTACGTAATTATGCTTTGTGGTTTGTATACATCAAAACCTAATATTATAAATCACATTAGTGACGGGTATAGACTACGTAGACTCAAGCGGTACAACTACCTCTATTGATTTAAATATTTTTTCCTGCATTGTGACTTAGGAAAACTGTATAAATCACACTGAATAAAAATGTTGGCTTCTAAAAGTTTATTAAATAAAGGATGTTCTAAGTGTTTTAATAACGCTTATTATTACTTGAGAAATTGTAATTCCTGTTAACATTGCAACAAAATATGTACAACGGCCCGTTTGTTCCCAAACAGATCACCGCGCGGCTTATCTCCTTATGATAAGATAAGGCAAAGTAAGCACAGTTTTTATAAGTAACAGAATTGTTAACAAAAACGGACTACTAGCTTAAAAATAATGCATAACTTTTAATCAGGTTGCAGAGAATTAGCCTTGCCGATTCGTTGTAAACACGGCTAGAGTAAATAACGGCAAATATCCAACATTAAACTAACTCACGGAAACACTGACGGATCACTTTTGTTGCCTAGGTGTCGCCAATGTCATGAAACGCGAAGAAAACATATAACTCATCTTATTGTAGAGAGTACGTTTCGAGTACTAACATTGTGACGCATACCAGCTAGATCTCTCCACACGGGAATGACCCCAAATTCCAAGAGTCAAGTCTATAACACTTTCATTCTAACGTTGCATTTAGCCGTGGGCGAAATGGAGTTAAAGCCGGTATTCGCAAGGCCGGTATTTAATATTAATTTAACATATAAGTTAATTAATTAAAAAAAAAACATATTACAATAATGCAAGTTATAGTTTTTTACATGTATTCACAATAATATATACGAAGTGTTTAATACCGTTACCAGATTATACAGTAATTTCTTACAAAATTGGTCTGTTAATTTAACTAGGAATGGTTGAAATTATTAGAGTGGATAGTTTTTAAAACCACTAGAGTTATTAAACAGAAGATTTAAGCAACTGAATCATCTATGTATCAATATAAACACTATACAGAATATAAATTGCCTCTTTATAATGGTATCGAATAGTCATTGAATTCTAATAGGAAGAATGCGTTGCATAGCATTAAATTATATTTATTCAATCCTAATTCTATATTATGATTTTATTTACTTAATTAAATTACCTAAAGCTTTAAAAAATAAAAAAAAACATTTTTAAAAGTAATTTCTTTTCATAAAATTAAAATGTGATGTGCAGAAATAAATAATCAAATATAAATTTTTATCTGTTTCTATTCGGCTTTACATTAAAAATACAGGTCTACGTTTGAATTATTCTATTACTATTATCATGTTAAAGAAAAATATTGATTTAAAAAAAGAAATTATATTTGTGAGTTGTACATCTAGAAGAAATATTTAAAGCGTACGCCACAATGTAATGCTTATTGCAACACAGAATACCTTTAAAGTTTATACGTATTTCACGAATGAATTGAATATCAGCAACTCTGTTATCACAGTTTATTTTTTATGAACAGCGCTCAAACGTCGGACAGCTCCAAGGTTGGTAGAGGGACAGGTTGACTCATCCCCTATATCGCCCAGCAGTATACCCCGAGCTGCCGGCGTGACGTCAACCGGTGACCTGCGATTTGCCGCCGCGGTCCACTCCCGCCTCCTAACAGTGCATTCGCTTCTGTCTAGCATTGAGGTGTTGTGTTCTCCATATTTGTTGTATGTTGGTGATATTTGTTTATAGTATTTTTTTGGAGGTAACATGTTTGTACTTGATGTGACTATTGCAGTTCGACTAATATCATCATGGTACGTTACAAGTAGTAATTTAAAGAAATATTGAAACTGAAAGTCAGTTTTTAGGTTAAAAAAATGCCCGGGAAAAGGTGCACTGTTGCTGTCTGCAACAAGAGCCACGCTAAAACAAAGGAAAACAGGCGTGGTATATTTTAATTTTCCCAAAGACCCTGAAATAAGGAGTAGATGGGTGTATTTGTGTAAGCGGGCAGGAAAATGGAACCCAGACTCTTATTCCGTATGTTCAGACCATTATTGCTAGAAGACTATGAAAGGGATCTTAAATCAGAGCTGTTGAATTTACCGAGAAAAAAGAAGCTCAAACAATCAGCTGTTCCTTCTAAAAAAATTGACAAATACTCCAGTTTGTGAAAATGTTAAAACTGAGAATGAGATAACGTTACACAGAAAAAAGAGGTACACAAATAGAAATAACGAACAAACTTGTAAATTCATTGGCAAGTCCTGAAAAAATCTGAAATATTTTCTCCAGACGAACTAGGAGCGGAAAGTAGCGAGTTAACTACTAGTACTCTTTTGCCAAATTTGGAAACAGAATCCAGTAGAAATGAAAAATATATTGCGTTATTGAAAGAAAATAAAATTCTAAAGGAAAATCTTTAAAAAAAAACAGTATATTTTTAGTGAAAATCTTTAAAAATTCGTAGGCTTACTAATTCACTAATAATATATCGAAGAAGAAAAATTCACGACAGTCGATAGAATCAAAAATAAGAGATAAGCTGAATACTATATTTACAAAATATCGGTTAGATTTATTACTAGGCAATAAAACAGAGTTAAATGGACTAACGAAGATATATATATATATATATATATATATATATATATATATATATATATCTTCGAAGAAAACGTAATTTTCCCTTTGCCCAGTTTGTCAACTTTGAACAGATGGATCACTAATATAAATATACGCAAAGCGTTTTTGACAAAAATTTTCAGTTTAATGGAAGTTGCTGGTGAAACTAAGGAAACATATGAGAAGGTTGCAGTTTTGATGTATGATGAGATGAAAGTGAAGGAAACATACGAATATGACCAGACAAATGACCAAATTATAGGAGCTCACAATAAAAATTTAGTTTATTGTATTAAGACGACTGTTCTCTAATTGGAAACAGCCAATTTTCATCGATTTTGATACAACCATTTCAAAAGAAATTATATTTAAGGCCATACATAAAGCTCGCACCTCTGGTTATGATGTAGTAGCATGTGTATCAGATATGGGTGGGGGAAACTATAGTTTATGGAACAAACTGAATGTTCATTGAAAAGCCATGGTTTTGAAAATCCTGCAGACAAAAACAAAAAAGTGTTTTTTCTTTGCCGATACCCCTCATGTACTGAAACTATTGCGGAACTTAAACCTTAATCTTTGTGCCACAAAATTCAAGAAAAGACAAGGAGACGTTGATTTAGAAAAACGAAAGCTAATAAAAAAGAAAAAAAATATGTTCATAAATCATTAGTATTGTTCTTCAAATACACATTTATTTTGAAAAAGTGAACGCTTTGTTTTATTTATACATGTTCATGTCTTTTATTAAGTATATTATTAGAACTAATACAAAGTATAACAATTAAAATAATATTCAAAAAGTACACTAAAGACAGTTAAATAGGTCAGAAGAGAGTTGTACAAGACTGGTTGTACAGTATGGTACAGACGCGGAGTGGCAGAACATCGCGGCTGGTCACTGGGTGACGTCACAGTGAGCGGCAACATGCACCACGTAAACGGCCGGACGCGTCAACCTGTCCCTCTACCAACCTTGGGACAGCTCTGCTGCCAATTAGAGCCCTGAACTGACTAATTCAGCATCATTCATGTTAGGGTCTGATGTGTTTGCTGTAAAACTTTGCTAAAGTGGAGTGTCAGGTAAAACAGCAACTCACGAAGTTATCCTGGATTTAATTTTCATTTGCATTTTAATGCATTCATTTATACAGTGATTTAAAGGGACTATTAATGACCAGCTTGCCTCGACATTTAAATGTTTAACATTATACAACTAGAGCTAGTCAACCTACATCATTTTACATTTTATTTTCAATGTGTTGATTATTCGGTATTAAAATAAAAAAGGCGATTAGAAAATCGGCTGTAATTTTTTTTAAATAAACTAATGTTTTATGTTAATATTTAAGCATACTAAATATTCATGACTTCTTTTGGACACATCATTTAAACGGCATTATAATATTTTTTATTTCACTTGGATGTAATAAAATAACCAGCAAATGTATTAATAAACACCTACATGTCAATAGGATCGTTGCGATACAGTAATTCCCACAGGCTACATGTTTTAAAGATGTTTTATGTTTATCAAATTTATTAAGATATTTTTTCTCGCAATGTAGTTGAATAGAAATGAAAGAAGAAAATAATCCTAAGATTTATTTATTTTCTAAACCAGAAGCAACATCCTGATTTCTATTACTTGAACAGTAACTATTTACGTACTTACAACACGGTGTTTGGTATATTTTATAACATATCAAACATTTTCAAAACTTTAAAACAGTTACTCTTTGTGAATGTAGATAATGTTTACGTTTAGTAAACTATAGTATTCAAAAATATGTTAAATTTAGTTCCTTCATGGCTATATCCAATGAGAAACTGAACAATTTGTAATATGGATTAAAGAATAATTGTTTTTAGCGCTTATGGTGTTCAGATATCTAAGGTGTAGGTAATCCCAAATTTCGATTTGTTCTTATGAACTTGCTGGCTGTGGTGAACCTTTGATTTTTATCCCATAAGAATAATTTTAGACTCCAAATACTTTCATATCCATCATTTTTATATAAGCATCATGGAAGGTATGTCATTTTAACGATATGATTACTGTGCATACATCCACGTTTTAATTTTTATTCGTACACTTTGAATAATCAATAGCCAAAGTAAATAAAACTGTTTTTGAACACTCAGCAAAATGTCCAAAAACGAGAAAGGGTGATATGCGTATTAAATATTTATTTATGGTTAGACTTCTCTCATAATATATAATAATATTTAACGGCCCTACAAGTAAGGGTGTTAAAATGTGTGGGGTTAAAAATTGTTCTTACGGGACCAAATAAGTTACACCAAACTTAAGAATTAAAGTGTTTGTGTACTATTTTCCGAACTTTTCATTATGTACGATAAATTAAAACATTATCTCTTTGTTGTAGAAACAGGGGTTAAAATTATGAACATGGTGATTAACAATGGCATATAATATAAATAAATATGGTTTAAGTATCAGAAAGAGTCGCACGCTGTAGATAGAGTGATATGTGAAATAAATTGATATGTCATATCGTCTGGCAGAAACTGTTTCTTTAAAACAAACTACCCGTTCAAATTTCGCTTGATCGTTTGTATATCTAGCTACTAGGCTGTTAAGGGACTAAAACTAAAAGAAGATTTAATATTGCAAGCATATGCAGTACTTATTATCAATAAAAACACAAACTCGAACAATAACAGGACTCTCACCATGCACATTGGAATATTGTTCCCAAGTTTAAAGTTAACTTAATTCGTAACTTCAATTTTAATATTTACGAATCCACAACCACGTTGTAAATTATTCTAGCCATTCATTGTATAATTTTGTATCTTGTATACTATTTCATCTTACCTTTTTGGAGTTTCTTTTAAGGAGTTGAGATTGTATCAAGATGAAATGAACAGCACGTATTACAGGTTCACCACATTATTACTGATTCAATCATAAATTCCATCCAAAATATTAGTAACAAAGTTTCCACATCAAGCAGGGGCTACGTTTTATGGTTAAAAATACATTATCTACCAAAAGGCCTTGAAATGGCACATATAAAGGCGTACCGGTTAAATTTCCGTTGAAGAAATTCATCAAAAAAATCAAACAGATTCCTAATAATAATCATTATTTCACTGATAAACTTACTCAAAATATTGCACCTACCGAAAAACTGGACACCCGTTTTTGAATGACTGATTTTAATTAGTAAAGTAGTTAATACCATTTTAATGGCACATTGTAGAATGAACAGGATGCTATCCGACTTATAGCAGTTTTGTAAAAAATGTTGGACAGTGAAACCAATGATTTCGTTTGATAGGAAATCTACGAATGTAGGCAATCCTATTATATTTTCCACTTAAAGACCTAGTGAAATACAGGCACTCATTACTAGAACTCTAAAACAAGGTTATGAGCTAACTAGGTGATTATAATAACTAGTAAGTAACACAGATCTATGATATTTATCGTGACTCAGACAATGTGCATAATGCTGTACGAGACCAGAGTACTAGGTAGATAAATAGCTCAATGTATCTAAGCGCTATGTTTTATATACCTTAATTTCACCAAGAATAATTGTTTTTTATAATAATTTCAGTATTTTTGTTTTCGGTGCTTTCAATAGGTGAACATAACAATATTCGACACTATGTGCGATATAAGTATAACATTTTAACAAGGTTAAAAAATATGTTAACTACTAAGGTAATATAATAAAGAGGCTGAATTATGTGTTTTTAAAATGGATATTTTGTACACATGATATGAGAATAATATATTACGAGTTAAATGGTAAAATGAGCAACAAAGAAAGTCAAGACAGCCTTTGTTTGGCAGGGTTGTTACTGCATTTTATATAAGAGCCCGATGGAATTTTATCGTAGGAAGCTGTTGAGAAATTTTTCACAAACAAAGCCAACAATATGATACTCTGTTGTTTCCATAGCAAACATGATACCGAAGCTTCGTACACTTTATTCTTCAAGTTTGATCTCGTGGTATCATAAATTAAGTTATTTATGTAGTAAAAAGTAACTATATCTGCTTGGGTTACTATATCAAGTTACTATATGAAGCCACTACTACAAGTAGTGGCTAAAATCCTTGATGAATCGAGATATTTAATTTAAGATGTTATATATCGATATAAAATTGTGTACAAATAAAACGGAAATGGTTACGCAAACAGAAATTCACTTAATATCAGGTTATTGAAACGATCTGAGTATTTCCCATATTAAGGCACAAACTATTCTGAGCTTTTTATTTTGGAAACAAAATTATAGAAGATATCTTATTGTCAAAGACATAACTAACAAGTATTCACATATCTTTTGGTTTTCTCCTGAATGCGCATTTTACTAGTTAACCGGCGATAAAAAATTGTTGAAATGTTTTTGTCGAATTTTTAAATAATACTTTTACGTAAAATCAGTAGAGTTCTTCCCTAAACTAAGAGGAACTAATCTATAAAATTGCAAACCTCTAAGACCTGTAACGATTTTTACCGCAAGCCGGACGGATAGACGGAGAAACGGACTTGCAATATTGGTTTAGTTGAATATTATTTGAAGTCAGTTGTATTGAGGGATGGAGAGAATACATGTAATTAGCAAATACTTTTTAAGTTTCTTTCAGTTTGTCTCTATTGCCCATTTTAAAAAAATAATTTTTGCCAAATAATACGTTAATGTACTTGCTAACTGGCTGTATATACTAAAACTTTTATATAATATTTCAGGTTATTAGAAAATAAATGAATTATTGTTTGATTTTTTCGTTAAGTTACTAACATTTTAATTTGTGAATTATTTTAAATTTTATTTTGACTTATACAATTAGAAAAAACTGTCTCGCTGGAACTCTACACATATAATTGTGACGTCACACAGAAACAGTTGGACAGACACGGCGGACAGACGGACAGCTAGCTAATGGCCTGTCAGTGTCAAGTGAGGTTAGGTCTCTCAGTAGGGCCGCTACCCAAGCAGATAAGCGTCTTATGGTGAATTTATACATAATGAAAGATTTAAAGAAGTAAATAAATTGTTGGTAGTAAATACTCTTACAAAAATTAAAAAAATTAAATGCAGTGCACAATAAATCCAAAAATCTAATGAAAAGGTGAAAAAATGGTAGATTATCACACCCAATTCTTTTATATATAACGTGCAATCAAGTTCGCTGTGTTATGTTCCGGATGGGAGGTATCCAATGAAATCAATATTAATTAGAATAAAAGTATGTGTAATATGAACAATGTAAAGTTAGATACGCCTACCACGACTACATTATATTTGAATTTGTACCATGTAAAATGTTGTTTATTTTATGGTCGTGTCCGTTTTTTTCATAAAATTATTGCAAATGCAAATTTCTCGCAGATGAATACTGTTAAAATGTTCTAAACGTATGCTTTTTACAGTAAATTCTGTATGTCTTATTTAATATTTTAGAAGAATTTAACTATAGGTATATATAGTTTAATAACTATTCTCTTTTGAAGTGGGTTAAAGACTCAAAATATTTCTGGAAAATACAATTCCTTGTGGACTTAAGTAATGCAGAGCGTACAGAACAAGATTTCTTGATAAAACATCATTTTCAAAGCTTTAAATTTAAATTGTTTATAATATGACGTGGTTTTACATAGGAAAATGATCAACCGTTTTTGTTGTTGTTCTTAATGGCATTTGTTAATTTTTCTACAGTAGTATTACGTTTTTACTTTTTAGCATACTAAAACACGATCTTGATATTTAAACAGTAATTGAAAACAGAATACATTTACGTTGATAATGTTTAAAACAACGCTATACCGTACATTGATCAAAGTATGCCTAATTAGGCTATTATTTGTAATTGTATCCAATTTCACATAATAGTATTCATTTATGTTTAGTAATAATTTAGAATGAATTACAACGATACACATTGTAGGTATTAAAGGTTATTAGAATTTATTTCCAAAACGCTTACAAGTAATTAGGTAATTTATTGTTTTGCGCGATAATATAAGAATGACGTAAGAAGAACAGCGACTGCAGGATAAAAGTAATCGTCACTTTTTGTCTCAAATTATTTACTCCGACCTCATCTTCCTATAGTTTTATAAAACTGCCTCACTTAAAATAAAAGATGCCTTTTGTAGCTGTGAGCGGACTTTCTGATATTGTTCATAGGATAGTAGTTTATTGAACTATAACTGACTGCAAGAATAAAGTGAGGCAATAGGCATGATATTGCCTATTGAATAACAGGCACGTTCAAATTATATCTTATTCAAATGACGTAATACGGCCTTCTGAAATAAATGATGAAGCTGGAACGTATACCAATCTTCACATCAATTTCAGAATAATTACTTTAAGTTTAATGCTTTTATGTTACTTTTAATTTTTCAAGTCCTGAAGTCAGAGAGTAAAACGGTTCTTACGAGTATCAATGAAATACACAAATTGTTTATAGCAATCATTAATATTGAATAATAGCTCCAGTAAATTCAGTAACACTTGAAATATTTTAAATTAGAGTGGAGAAACACTAAGTTCATAGAAATCATAGTGAGAGCACCTATGGTGTAATAATACTTATGGAGTCCTATAAAAATTTTGAAGCCGTTAACTTTTACTCCAGGGGTATGTAATGGAGTAGCTAGGAATTTCGTTCGGGGGGCGGGGTTTTAAACCCGGAAACAGAAGTATATTTATTTATTATTTTATTCAATATAAAATATAAGTGATATAAATTTATAAAATATATTTTAAAAATATTTTGATTGAAATATGTTTCTCTATTAAATCTATAAGAAACTGTAATAAAATATGTATATTTAAGCAAACCAAAGTACCAAAAGATACTTGTATAGCTCTAATTAGTTTTTTTTTTTATTATAAATAGTTTCATGAAGTAAATTATTAATAGGAAAGTAGAAGTTTTTTGACGCAGGCGCCTAGAATTGGCATGGTTTTCCTAGGAATGTCATAAGAAATTTAATAGCGTGGGTGGAACATTTAAAACACCGGGTTGACAACGGACTTAGACGTTGGCTATAAAAGTACACTTCATTTAAATATCGTCTACTTCCAGCTGTTCTAATATACTGTGTTGAATAAAAAATATAGGTCTTCTAAGGGTTTCAACCCTATTTCGTCAGCTATCGGGTATATCTTTATAAATATCATCTCATTATCTGTTTGAGAGTGGCATCCCAAATTAGAACATTCGTTAGGAAGGGCTTTGATTGCAAACAAAAACATTAAGTGTCTCTTTCACTTGCAGCTTCGATAAAAGACTCAAAAATTTGCATCTATAGTTCTAAAATATTTTATTGTTTGTATTTCATTCCGACTGTATTCCTGTGTCTTTTGTTGCACTAATCGGTATTAAGTTATCTATTTGTAGTTAGTAAGTTCTTGAAATATGAAGTAGCATTTTAATAATTGTTTACCTACATACAGGTACAGGTTCATCCTAAGCTTTAACTTTCAAGGTCAAATCATTCTAAAGTTAACAGGTGCCCGAGGAGACAAAAATCAAAATTCGTAATTAGCTTATTAAGAAAAATTTACTATACTTTGTTTACGAGGCTTGACTTTAATTTAATTAACATTTATGTGTTTTAATTTACAGAAAATAGGCAACAGTCTGTCATTTAATGTTTGCTTTAATCTATTTGGCAGTCATTCTGCTAATATAAACTACAAAAAAGCTTTGGTTCCCGCGCGAAAAAAAATAACAAATTAATAATGCATTATAATCTCAAAACTGTAAATTACGTACCGTTATTTATTTCAATTTACAGAGCAGTATATTAGTAATTGATATCAGTTAAGTGGAAATTAAAAAAATGAAAACGCTTATTGATTAGTTATGAATAGATTTAAATGAATCAGAACTTTCTAAACTTCTCTTATCTGTTTTCGCTTGGTTGAATTCGTTCAGATTACTTGTCACAAAGAGAACTTTATAAGTAATTTCTTACTTTCTTTGTGCTCCTCTTGGTATCTCAGTCTGAATAAACACAAAATATAATATTTCTTATTAGATTCTATACTGAAATAGTAGTTTTTAGTTTCTTTCAAATGTATATATAAGAAAGTATGTCACCTCCAATTTAACCGGTACATTTCATCTATTGGTAACTCTTCACCTACTTCTATAAAATAATTCCCTTATTAAAGGCTTTAAATTTTATTGTAATAAATATACAGAGTGTCCACAAATTACTCTATTAATAATGGTATAATGTGTGAAATTTGCAAAATTTTTAGTCAAAATAAGACTGGTTTTTAAAAAAGTCTCAGAAAAATCATATTAGGTTTCAGAATAGTAGCTATACTAAATTTTCAAGCTGTAATAACTCCATAAAGCAAGATATCACGAAAATTAAAAAAGTAAAAAAATAGGTTCCATTCATATGCACATATTGATACTAGTTTATGTCTCTGCATCCGAGTCAGCTGATTGATGCAACTAATATCTAAAATTGCCTAATATCTATAATTTTATAATTTTTAAACAGTTGTCCAGACTTGATAAAATTGTAAGGAGTGATTTGGTCTGCATTTAATGTCTTTGGACCAGCGGTTATATCTGTTTTATTAATCTCTTGTAATAGTAGCTGCAAGCCGAGTCAGTATCTAATAAAGAACATGATAATGTATAAAAACAAATATTTTGTATTTATTGTTATTAAATCTCTGAAATACACAGCTAAATAACTAATACTAGAACAAGAAACAATAATCTATACAAATTTCAATATTTGTGAATTTTTAGTTTGCTTAAACTTTAAAACGCTAACAAATTCAAAAACAGTTGAGTAAACGTTTAATTTTGTTCATATATAATAAAAAGTTTATTATTATTGTTATTTTGGTAATTTAGGTCAATTATAAACAGTTCTCAGGTCATACATAATCAAGTAACAAAATATTAAAAACTGAATCGATATACAAAACGTGACAATAGTACGTTATCTTGAAATAGTTTATTATAGTAGATGGAGTGGGTATTCACAATAACTTACCACACTCTCACAATGGTGTAGTAGTATAAAAATACATAGCATAGTATAAGAGATAAGAATGGTCTCTCTCTCTCTCTCTTTCTCTCTCTCTCTCTCTCTCTCCTCTCTCTCTCTCTCCCTCTCGCTCTCTCCTAAAAATTTCTCAAATTAAACACCAAGAAGAAAAATATTAGAGTAATATTATTTGATAAATATTTACTCTTTCCACCAAATATTTTTAACTATATGTTAGACTGAGTGTTATAATGAGCAGGTGTAAACCACAAGATTTTATCATTTGTTGGAATAAGTGGGGGGGAAGAGATCGACCCAATTTGACTGTAGCGTGCCGAAGCTATTATTGCTGTCACTTGATGCCCTTAATTTAATAACCGGAACTCATTTTCAAAGCTGCCTGTTTGAAACTGAATAAAACCTACAATGTAACCTAAGCAGCCTTACGCTGGGTATTTGACTTGTTTCACGCATTTAACGAAACTGACCCCTTCGTTTAATTCGTAATAGATACACAAAGAGCGCTTAAAGACCATTGAATTCATAATATTCTATCCATCCCAGTTTCCATCCTAAATCAGTAAAAATTTCTGTGTCAAAGACCCGAAAATCTTTACAGTTCACTGTCAGGTTTTATGCGATAGCGTTTTTATTTTCATTGTGGCTTAGATTGGAAGTTTTCCCCTTCTATGGACCATATATACTCAATATTAGAGATAATATTTAAGGCTTTCTACAAGTCTCATTATAGGAAAATACTATTTGCCATTAATGTAAGTAAGGGTTTTGCCTCTCTAACTGTGAGATTACAGGTCCAATGGCCACCCGAATGGTTTATTCAAATTTGAAAATATTTTTTCCGTTGTCACTCAAGACATTTAATGTAATAAATTAAAAAGCCTCCTTCAGAAACATACCCAACAAAAGGGAAATTAAGTTTAAATCATATTTACTGATAAAATCCCGTAAATCACGTGTATGCATTTAATAGTTATATGCAGATAGGTTTTACTTACGTATTTTGTTTTATACTAAAATTAAGGTTTTTGCTGTACTGGTGTGAGTTGTACAACAAAACAGATGTGTGATTTGTGCAGTGTGCTATACAAATTAATGCAAAATATCCCCGCCTTTTTTCGTGTACTACAGTTGACAATAACAATCATGCGTTATTCATACATTATTTCTGAAACCTCTTTGAATCTCTCCTCAGCATCATGGCTTTCTTGTTATTTTTCTCTGAAAACTATAGATACAATGTTAATTATCTAGGTTCTATTGCCTGTTTCACAGTTTTTTCTCTTCAATTTCTTTAAGATAACAGGGTTTAAGTGTATCAAAGTTTCCTGGAGATAGTAATAATAGTTTAGACATAGGAAAATCTTTAAAATAAGTTACGTTTCATACCAGAAATTTTCACATTGAAATTCCCAAAATATTTATTCCCAACAATTACTTCATATTTATAAATAAGACTTATGATGTGACTTTTAGGTAGAATTTAGCAAAGGGTATTACTCGATGGGCTGAAAAATGTATTTCTATCTGCTTATCTCTCTTATTATCAGGAAATCTTAAAGAGCAATTGCCCTTAAGCATGTCAATTCATGAGATTTTACTCAGAATTAGGGAATATCTTTACATAGTTATATCAGGTTCTGGTATCGGGGGCAACGTTATCACATTTACAGGTACAACACAATTGATTGGGAACGTATTCCCAAATATATATATAATGTTATATACTTGAGAATTGTAACAAAATTAAGACAACGTAATCTTTGACCAGATACTTTAGTGTTTGTTATTATAGAATGAAAAAAATAAAGTATCACGTGGGAAATAAAATTTGGGGCATCTGATATAACTTTAAAAAATTAAAAAAACAATTAGTTGCGGAATTACGTGTTGCGTCCGAATATATTATATCTATAACGAAATGCCTAAGTAAGAACTATAAATATAAAATCTGACACATTTACCAACAATACATATGAATTTAATTTAGTTTAAAATACTTTAAAAGTAGGCCTTATGTTTCAAAGAAATTGTTTAATATATTCCAAATTCCATTACTATTAATTTAGTTTCAAATAATTTATGTTAATAATGTTTTTAGTTACGAATTCGTTCCATATTGTATTCTACTATTAACTTGCTGCAAAGGATTTGTTCAAAGTAAAGTCTTACAGAAGTGTGTTTGCGAGATTATTTGTAAGTATCTGTTTAATATAAACTGTTTCTCTTTTAATAAACGGATCCGACAACTTTGAGAGAGCAGAACGTTCCTTTACGCTTTGACAGTCTGAAGCATTACGAAACTTAATATAATGTTTATGTCTTTTTCCTGTTTAAAAACTAGTCCGTTGTGCCAAAATTAAGCCTGTAAAGTCTTGTTAGTTGTCATCATATTCTTATTTAATACTAATTGTATCGTTGTACATTCGTAGCTTAACACCAAATACAATTGGCGTAAACTTATATTGATGTAAAATTGTGTAATGGTTCAATACATTCAAGTAAGGTAAAGGGTATTTAATTTTTTTCTATTATATTAGACTTCTTATACAAAATATTAGGTGACGGAAAAACCTAGAATACTCAAAACTTAATGATTGTTCAAAGTGTAGCAATGCTTCTTAAGACCTTACATATGAGACATTCTTAATGAAAATATTTGGATTTTATTTCTATAATAGAGGAAATATATTATATGTTTATGGAACGGAGAAGCGCTATGAGTTGACCTTATATTCTAATACATTTGTATGCCTTCCATTTTTTCTATTTGTAAATTTCTCCTCGATTTAATAAGGACTGTAGACTATAATATATGTAGACGTGAAGAATTATATAGAAAAAGGAAAATTCATTGCAAATATCAGGAACCGTACTAATAAAAGCGTTGTTATAGGTAATGTAACATCATGCTGATCTCATCATAATAGTGTACCGTTAGTTAGTTAGATTTTATATAATGTAACATTTCACAACCTTGTCAGCCAGTACAATTTAATATTATTTTTTTTATCCAATGTTCCGGAATTAAATTATCGGTGGAGTAACTACCTAATTGGCACGCGTATGAATATTTTATTCTAACCCTTTGTAGCAGCCCAACTACGTGACCGATTTCTACTCGCGCGCTATGTCCATAAGTAAAATTTATATTTTCGTATTATTAAATTAGCCCTTTGATGCCAAACATATAAAAATTAATGTAACGTAAAGTAAAGTTGTAAATAGTAAAGTAACTTACCATTGAAGAACTTTTATTTGCTTGATTGAAATAGATACAAGTTGTGGCGTCGTCCTTCTGACGAGCACGTTGTTGTAATATGTTTTTTGTCTCATTAAATGGCTAATACCGTCGCTAATTTGTTTTAGGCGAGCTCAAGTATCTCACGTATTATTTGAGTAGATGGCTACCAGAAGTCACCACCCCCATGTGTTATCGTCAATCGGTACAATAGTTTAAACTTTGTAGATGTATACCTACATCTATGCAAACATTTTGATATATGGATTGAAGTATAGGTGGTAAGGATTACGACATTTTTTACAAGATTTACATAAAAATGTGTACTGGATATATATATATATATATATATATATATATATATATATATATATATATATATATATATCCAGTACACATTTTATATATATAAATAATATATTTTGATATATCACAGTACAAGTTAGTAGTTACACAGTCCTACCTTATTTGCCAAATATCGTGTAGGAATAAAAAGTTTGGTTTAACTATAATTTTTTATTATGGAAATTTTTTCTTTTGATTAAATTGTTCTTCTCCTGTTTATGTCTAATTTATTTTGCAATGATGTTAAGAACATTTTCCAATGTTCTTATTAGTACATCATAAATTATCCAGTTAAAAATCATTACATGTAAACTTCTTCCAGTGAATAATTAATAATCTATTGATGTTAATTAAATGCTAGTCTTAGGTTACTGTGGTAAAGTCATACGATCAGTGTTCCAATATTCAATCTGTAATGCACCTTGCGGTCATCGAGTTAGAGATGAGACGTAACTATCAGGCAGACGCTTTGAGGCTTAATAACACCGTCTCTTTGACCCAAAGTCAATCAAAGAGCACGAGTTATTGAATCTGCTTAGTTGAGTTGTTCCTTACTCCATTAGATTTCTAATAAGCCCTTATCGTTCTGAACCTTGTATTAATCAATCAAAGTACTCGATACAAAGTAGTAAATATATGGTTGCAATATTGAATAACATCAATCAGAGGGTATTCTTTTCCCACGCATTTCCCATATGGATGTTTTATTACGTATGTAAAAGTTAATTGATCACTAAATGAGCCATTTTAATCCTTTAACTAATTCTATCTCATATATTCCCAATATTTTGTAACATACAAATCTTATTTAAATACTACAGTTATACATTAGTAAAAGAGTATGTACTTTTATTTCACTAGAGAAGAATATTAACTTAAAAGTATCATCTGAGATGATTAAGAAGTTTTTGTTAGTTTTACTTATATAAAGATTTAATCATTTTGTTTTTACGCTAATGTAAGACGAAAATTAGTTGACTGTTGAATTATATTTATAGGCTGATCGTTACAGACTTTAACATCATTAGTAATGTTAACTTTATTAAATTTGTAACAATTGAGTTTAAACTTATACAGTTTAATAATGTACTTATACGAAATTCCACCATTCACGAAGGTCTGGAAGCTACGGAGTTTTCTTTCATTGTTTTTAATAATAGGATAGAGTTATGCAATTAAAATTTCCACTGCTCATAATTCAATCTTGATTGCTATCATTTTAAAGGCCGAACGCTATTGATTCTGAAGATATATTTAATAGTAGAGTTTAGGGTTTTCTTCTAAAGAATATAAACAGCTTTAAGGATTTTTCCAAACAAGTTTTAAATTATGCATATCTGCCTATTTACGCTTTTTCCACATTAAACATAACAGCTTTTAACATGTGAATCATCATTATTCCTAAATTATTAGTAACATAGTTTTGTTCTCGTAGGAGGTTGATTTGAAATAATAAATTGTAATCAGTCAATAATGTTACTTTTATGTCGTAAATTAATATATGTAGAAACTCTTTATTATATGGAATTTGACAAAATATTAATGCACACGCAAGTTTTAGAGTTATGAACAATTTAGATGAGGAGTAATGAAGATGAATACGAATATTCATAACCTCTAAGCAAATTATTAGAAAAATATTTAGTATGGTAAGGTGTTCAGTACTTATTTCTTAGTTAACGGCTGGTGTTGTTACTGGCCCGAGATGACGTCACCGACTCGCAGCCCCTTCTCCAACCCCTTCAAGATAAGAAGACGCGGCTCTTTATTCTCTCCGCAGGCGGCGTACTGGACACACGCTGCTGCCCGCATTCCACCCCAATACATGAACAGTTTCACGTTTATACAGCTCTATTTTGTTTTTATGTATTTCAAGTCAATATAGTTACTTTATTTACCCTCTCGGAGTGAATCATTCCCCTTGTTGTCCACCGCTCTCCATCTACAAGACCTACCCAAGACTTCTGGTGATCCTGGACTCCCCCCCTTGCCCTGGCCGAGGACCTCGACGACCCCGTACTACGAGACTCCCCCAAGGTACATCACCAGTCGTTTTTATTTCGGCTATACCGCGGTTACGGCTCTTCCTCAAAGAACGTACATTTGGTCCTCCGGGCCGGATCAGCTGGTCCTATACGAACGCTTCAGTTTCATGCAAAAAAACAGTCCACTAAGTTTTAACATTTAATTTGAGTTCAAATCAAAACTCAACCGCCTCATGAAACAAACCTGATTAGCATTAAAAATAAAATTAGCATTTAAGCTAAGTTTCGTGAACTGAACTATAGAGCCAGACAGACAGGTACAGAACTGCAGGTTATGTTTATTGATTGCGCTGCTTATCGGCCGCTATGTGATTGTTCGCTCAGCTGATCGAGTATTTCTGTCCGCCGACCGGACGCTCTTATCTATTTTGAGCAACTTATCTGTCAGCTGTTTCTATTTAAAACTAATAATTTTCTATCACTGAGGGAATCATTCTTATTTTCTTAATCACTCACTATCTAATATTATTTCTGTGTCAATGTTTTGTTTGAAGATTACTTGTTTTATTTTTGTCAAGGTTTACTAAATTAGTTTGTAAGCAGGTTAATTTAGTAAATAAGGATTCTGTCTTATGTAGGGTGTATTTCACATTTTGTATTTAATTAGTGTTTGAAAATATGGCTACTAAAAAACTAGAACAATGTGTGAAAAAGAGAGAAAGGTATTTTCAAAAGTTACAGCTGTGTTTTGATTTAATCAAGGAACTTCCAGGTGAAACTAATGATTTTGTCGCTAGGTATTCAAATTTAAAGTCTTTGTACTCAGACTTTGAAGCCCTTTCAGAACAGATGGATAATCTTAATCTTGAATTAGATGACCCCAAGGACACTGTAGATACTAGTTCCGCCTTCAAGCAGTTTGATACCATGTACTATAAATGTAAAGCCACCTATGATGTTATTGTAGCTACTAAGACTAAAACTGTCGATGTAGATCTCTCACAAACCTCACTTGTAAAACCTAAGCTTCCGCAAATAGATATAAGTAAGTTTTGGTGGACAGTTAGAGCAGTTTAACTCCTTCAGATCTCTGTATGATAATTTAATCCACAATACCTCCATGGCCCCTATTGAAAAGTTTAGTTATTTAAAAAGCTTACTGGAAGGCCCTGCTCTGGGCATTGTTGAAGCCATACCCTTTGATCCAGCTAACTACACTCTAGCCTATGACACTCTAGTGGAACGCTACACTAATCCACGCCTCCTAGCTAGTTTTTATCTTAATAAAAATACTTGATCAACAACCTGTAAAGACCCCTAGTCTAAGTAGCCTAAGGACAGATCGTAGATGTGTTTCACTTAAATGTTCAAGCATTGAAAAGTCTTAATATCAGTGACTTGTCTGGTTTTATGCTCTTGCAACTAGCTTTACGCCTCTTAGACAATAATACTAGAAAAGCGTTTGAACTAGAAGTGAAATCCAAACAGTTTCCTATATTGGAAGACCTTATGGAGTTTCTTCGCGCTCAGTGTACCGTCTATGAACTCACCAAAGAAACACACAAAGCTAGTGTAGTTACGTCAAGACCACCCGCACCCCTTCCCCGCAAGGCGTTGTTCTCAGCTCAACACGGTGTTTCACATTCAGAGAAGACTAACTCGTCGCCTTGTCGCCCTGCCTCTCAGTGTCCTATGTGTAAAAATAACCATCAACTTTACCGCTGTGACCAGTTTATTGCTTTGCCCTTACATGAACGTTATAATTCTGTGCGCTCATTTAAACGATGTTTTTCATGTCTTGGGTCACACCATGTGTCTGCGTGTACTTCAAATGCGAGTTGTAGATTTTGTAAAAAGTAAGAAACATCACTCTCTACTCCATGACAAGCGGGTCTCCACTCCGCCGCCCGTCCACGCAGACGCACCTCACTCTCACATCTCTACACCTGCGTCACCCCCCTCAGTAGTCGGCGCTTCCGCCGCCGCGCCTACACCTCAGACAACCGCACCCGTTCAAACACTGTCCTGTCAGTCTCAGCGAACTAACACAAGAAATGTTGCTTTGTTAGGCACCGCTCAAGTACTCATTCAAGACGATTTAGGTCATTGGCAAACGTGCAGAGCTGTCATTGACGGAGGTAGTCAAATCAACTTTGTCACTCAATCATTAGCTCAGACTTTACGACTACCTATCAAAAGGTGTAATGTTAACATTTCAGGCATTGGTCATCAATGTGGCATAAACACAAAAGGCCTCGTTACTTGCAACATAGCCTCTCGCTACAACAGCGACGTCCAACTACAGTTGGATGCAGTTATCATTTCTAAGATAGCATCTAATCTTCCTACAGCCCCGCTTTCAGAATCTCTAAGGCAGAGATTCAATTCTTTGAATCTAGCAGACCCTGAATTTATTCATCCTGCTAAAGTTGACATTCTCTTTGGAGCTCAAGCTTTCACAGACATGCTTACCAATGAACTTTCCATCATCAAAGGGCAGCCTACCGCGCTGCACACAATATTTGGTTGGGTTCTCATGGGTGATGTCCCCATGGAATCACCTTCTCACCAACGAAACTCTCTCTTTGTTTCATCGTCTCCAAGCACTGATCGACTCCTTGAACAATTCTGGGAAATGGAAGAAATCAATTTTCCAAAACCCCTCAGTCCCGCTGATCAGTTCTGTGAAGATTATTATCAATCAACCATCTATAGAGACGAAACCGGACGATATGTAGCCTCATTACCCTTCAAAAATGGCGTCCCCTCTGACCTAGGCTCCACACGAGAAATAGCTCTTCGCAAGTATCTCCAACAGGAAAGACGGCTTGAAAGAAAGCCGGGAAATCTCGCTCATTATTCAGACAATTTACAAAACTATGTTGACCTAGGTCACATGTGTCTCGCCCCTCAGCCCTCTCCATATGTCCTCACACATCACGGAGTTGTAAAAGAATCATCTTCATCTTCACCTCTCCGAGTTGTCTTTAACGCCTCTGAAGTAAGTGACACGAATCAGTCTCTTAATAAATTGCTGTTGACGGGACCCAAGCTCCAAGCCGACATCGGAAACTGTTATCTCTATGTTTCGATTGCACCCCATCGCTCTGACATGCGATATAAAACAAATGTATCGAGCCATAAAAGTTGCTCCTTCTGACCGCAAATACCAACATTTGTTTTGGCGTTCTGACCCTTCTGGCCCTGTCCAAGAATGGGAACTTCAACGATTAACTTTTGGTCTCTCATCAAGCCCTTTCATCGCCCTTCGAACTTTGAAGCAACTAGTTCTCGACGAAGGTCCTAACTACCCCAATGCTGCAGAAGTGCTAAACTCGTCCTGCTACATCGATGACATCGTCTGTGGTGCCTCTTCGGAACACGCAGCCCTTCAATTGTTTGATGAAACTCAATCAACTCTGCGTATCTGGTGGTTTCGAACTTCACAAATGGGCTAGTTCAAGTGTTTCCGTTCTCAACACCATCCCTTCTGACCACAGAGAAAGACCACATCCCCTTGGATCCATTCACTCCATAAAAGTACTAGGACTTGAATGGGACCCTTCCACGGATTGTTTTCACTACGCTATTGCCCCTGTAAATAAAACTCCGACCAAACGAAATGTCTTATCTCAAGTTGCCCGAGTGTATGATGTCAACGGTTTCATCAGTCCAGTTATCTTCACACTAAAACACTTGCTTCAGCAAATATGGGTTGGAAAATTAGACTGGGACGATCCACTCCCAAAACATCTACACATTGTTTGGGATAAATTTGTCAAAGAACTTCCACTTATGTCACAAATAAATATCCCTCGCTATATCCTCAGTACGTACATATCCGTCCAACTCATAGGTTTTTCAGACTCTTCTCAGAAAGGCATGTGCTCGGTATTGTATCTAAGAGTCGAATGTGAAAACAAAACTACCGGATGTAGCCTATTGCATTCTAAAACCAAAGTTGCTCCACTCAAACCACTAACGATACCCCGCTTGGAATTATGCGCAGCGTTGCTCCTCTCCCAACTGGTCAAAGCTAACCAGAAGCTTATCACCAAACTACAGATATCAGATATCTTTTTATTCACAGACTCAATGAATGTTCTTGGTTGGATAAGAACACCTCCGCACCTTCTAGAAACTTTCGTCTCAAACCGAGTTTGTAAAGTAACGGAAAACACGTCTATTGATGTTTGGCGTCACATTTCAGGAGACAACAATCCCGCAGATTGTGGCACTAGAGGTCTGATGCCCTCTGGCTTACTTGATCACCCGCTTTGGTGGGCATGGCCCCTCTTTTCTACTAAAATGAAATTTCCTCTTGGCCTGTATCACCTGGAAAAAGCTCCTCTGAAGTAATTGAGATCAAGAAAACACCATTTAGCAATACACTAACAACTAACGTTTATACCACCAAACGATCTGTACCAGTGGATAAATCGATTTTCTTCACTCACTAAACTACAAAATGCAATGAGTTATGTACTAAGATTCATTCATAACATCCGATCCAGACAGTCTGCTAAACGTTTTGGTCCTTTATCTGTAAATGAACGAACCGAAGCCCTTGCTCAATGTGTAAAACTCGTTCAAAAGCAACACTATTCTCCAGAAATAAAAGCAGTCAATCAAGGAAAGCCATGCTCTCCTTCGATAAGAAAACTCACACCATTTTTATCATCTGATACCCTCATGGTGGGGGGTAGACTGAAGTTTTCTCCCTTGCCTGAGTCTTCGAAGCACCCTGTTTTGATTCCTTCTCAAAGTCACTTCGCAACTCTATTGTGTGATCACTATCACCTGTACTCTCTTCATGGTGGTCCCAAAATAGTTCAATCTCTTATTCAACGCCGCTACTGGATTCCGGGTGCGAGAAATCTCATCCGAAAACGCATTTTTCGATGTCTCACTTGCTTTAGAATGAAAGCAAAACCCACACAACCCCTAATGGCAGACTTGCCCCCCTCTCGCTTCAAGCAAACGCGATGCTTCACCAACGTTGGATTGGATTTTGCTGGTCCCTTTCTTGTTAAAGAAAGTACTAGAAGAAACGCAAAATTGTCTAAATGCTACATTGCTCTTTTTGTATGCATGACAGTCAAGGCTGTTCATCTAGAACTAGTCCACTCTCTCAATACTGAATCTTGTCTAGCCGCAATCGACCGTTTTATTGCTAGAAGAGGTTTATGCCGCAACATATATTCTGATCAAGGCCGCAACTTCATTGGTGCTGCTCGTCAGCTTCAAGAAGTTTATTCTCTACTCAAGAACTCCACGCCACTGATCTCAGACCACTTAGCCAAGAACGAAATCCATTGGAACTTCAATCCACCCTGTGCTCCGAACTTTGGTGGTCTCTGGGAAGCTGCAGTGAAGTCTACCAAGCATCATCTGAAGAGAATAATACAAAACCACCACTTCACTTCAGAAGAATTCTCGACATTCTTATGCCGCATTGAAGCTGTTCTGAACTCCAGGCCGCTCTGCGCACTTCCATCATCACCTGACGACGACTTCAACTACTTGACTCCAGGCCATTTCCTCACTGGAGATCTTCTGCTGTCACGTCCCAGAAGAGGACATCACTTCCGAGCCACTCAATCTTCTATCTCGTTGGCAACAAGTGTCTCGCGCCACTCAACACTTCTGGAAGAGCTGGAAGAAAGACTACCTCCACTCGCCAAATCCAACGCCCAAAATGGACTGAACAAACTACAAATGTAAAGGAAAAATGACCTAGTATTAATGTACTCTAGCAATAGTGATCCTCTAACTTGGCCCCTAGGTAGGATTATCAAAGTGTTACCTAGCTCTGACAACATTGTTCGTGTGGTCCAAGTGAAAACCCCGTCAGGTATTGTAACCCGTCCTGTAAATAAGTTGGTTGTTTTACCTAATGTTTAGTCATAATCTCCTTAGTGTACATATAACTCCATTTTCTATTCATATTTAGCTCTTAATTAATGATAAATTGACTCAGGTATGTTTCATGACGAATGGTAAATTTTCTTCAATTCATAACGTTTTCTTTTTTCTTTTACTTGGGTCAAAAAATGTCCTTTTTTGGGGGGGGGAATGTTCAGTACTTATTTCTTAGTTAACGGCTGGTGTTGTTACTGGCCCGAGATGACGTCACCGACTCGCAGCCCCTTCTCCAACCCCTTCAAGATAAGAAGACGCGGCTCTTTATTCTCTCCGCAGGCGGCGTACTGGACACACGCTGCTGCCCGCATTCCACCCCAATACATGAACAGTTTCACGTTTATACAGCTCTATTTTGTTTTTATGTATTTCAAGTCAATATAGTTACTTTATTTACCCTCTCGGAGTGAATCATTCCCCTTGTTGTCCACCGCTCTCCATCTACAAGACCTACCCAAGACTTCTGGTGATCCTGGACTCCCCGCTGCCCTGGCCGAGGACCTCGACGACCCCGTTACTACGAGACTCCCCCAAGGTACATCACCAGTCGTTTTTATTTCGGCTATACCGCGGTTACGGCTCTTCCTCAAAGAACGTACAGTAAGGTATAAGTTGATACGTAATCCCGGTGTCATCGAGGAAATGCCATTCAAAGAGACATTTATACATTAGCCGTTTATATTTACCATTCGACAAGCATTACGGTTCATAACTATAACAAAGAATAAAAATCATACAATGAAGAGTAAACCAGAACAATGAATTGTACGTTCTAGTTATTTAATTGAAACCCACAAAGTAATAGAGTAAATATTATTTAAATAATCTGGAAACTTTACGCAGATATATTGAATTTTTGTATTTATCATTAGGGGTAATTTAGAGAGAAGAATTTCATGAAAGATTTAAGAGAAATGTCGGGGTGTTCTGGAATGTGAGCTGGCTTGTTTATTATCAACGATGTTGTATAATCCTTTCTTTGGTTTAATGTTAAAAATTATTTACCAGCTCCTTATAAATACCAAGTCTAGATTTCTTAAAAAAATATAGCTTGAATGAATTTATATTTGCTTTATAAATCGTTCGTTTTTAGAAAAAACAACTTGTTGTTTTAGAAAACAAGAGCTGAAATATCGCCTGAAAGCATTTCTAGAAAAATGGTGCCATAAAAGAAAATACAGAAAGTAAAGTGAACCATTGATGCTCGCTTTTTGTAAGCGATCAATGGAGTTTTATCGCGACTTGTTTTTTGGATTGTTTTATACAAAGTGCGTTTTACTTTTCTTAAGGCGGAGGGATATTTTTCCACCCTGAAAACTTTCTGTGTAAAGAATGTTCTAATACAAATTATTATTCATATAATTAAATCTTATAAACGACACAACGTTCGCTGTTATTGATCTAAAGAAAATGTTGTCATTTTTGAAAGATTATAAAACAAAAATTATTACTCGTCATGATTGTCCTTAGTTGGTATAAGATCTTTGTTTAATTGTAGGGAAACATATTCCTTGGATACAATGATAATACAAACTCATTTAACGCATATGTTATATGTTCAGCGACACATATACCCCTTTATATATATATATATATATATATATATATATATATATACATTCCTCTCAATTTTGTCCCACGTTTTAGTTTCACATGACCTCTAGCGCTAGCACAGGCGGTGCCTGTATTTGATTTCTACAATGTGACACTGACTCTGGTGCGTTTACTTTTCTTAAGGCGGAGGGATATTTTTCCACCCTGAAAACTTTCTGTGTAAAGAATGTTCTAATACAAATTATTATTCATATAATTAAATCTTATAAACGACACAACGTTCGCTGTTATTGATCTAAAGAAAATGTTGTCATTTTTGAAAGATTATAAAACAAAAATTATTACTCGTCATGATTGTCCTTAGCTGGTATAAGATCTTTGTTTAATTGTAGGGAAACATATTCCTTGGATGCAATGATAATACAAACTCATTTAACGCATATGTTATATGTTCAGCGACACATATACCCCTTTATATATATATATATATATATATATATATATATATATATACACATTCCTCTCAATTTTGTCCCACGTTTTAGTTTCACATGACCTCTAGCGCTAGCACAGGCGGTGCCTGTATTTGATTTCTACAATGTGACACTGACTCTGGTGGGTTACAGACTTTATTTTACGGATTGTTTCACTGCTCTTGTTCTGTGCTGTGACATGATGGTGCTTGCTCTAACCTTGTACCCTAATGTATCTTACCAAATATTTATTACAATTTTTATATGTGTAATAGTTTAATCTACTGAGCTTTAAAAGAAAGTTTGTTCTTGGTTCTCACGCTGATAAAAGGTACACAAGTTTAGTTCATTATGTATAACTGTCTGCTTTGGGAAAGTCTCTGATTTCGCCTAATTCTCTCTGGTACGATCCTGTGACTTTTTAAGTATATGTCGACTATTGTGTAAGTAATTGTCTTGATATGTCCTTAACCGTAAATTGTAGTATCTTAAAATCATAACTTACATAACTTTAAAAAGTATAAACTTTGTTTGCTATAAATTGTGATAAGAATATTTTAAAATACCATCTATTGGTTTTAATTATAAATTAAAAAAAAATATGACATCATGCTTTTTTTTAAACACATTGTAAGTATGTAATAATAAAACCAGTCCTAATTTTAAGTTATTTTTAACATGAATGCCTATTATCTATCCAATTTTAGTATTTTTTCCTTCTTTCAAGGATTTAAGAGAGGCAGAAGTAATACTACTGTGAATGACAGTTTATTGAATTGATTTTATAATCCAGTTTTTTTAACTTTCGTTTGAATTATTTTTACTCTTTAATTGAGGCTACTAAAACTTTCAGCCTAAAATAGAAAAACTAAAAGAAATTATGTATAAAAGTATTACCTGTGAAACAATACTTTATTCTTTATGCAAAAATAATTAAAAATAACTATTTAAAGAATCTGTTTGTATATAGTTCTACAAGGGTTTAAGTTACAACTTATAAATTTCTTCAACAATTTTAATGTAAGCGAGATTTAATTGAACCTTAAACTAAAAGCAATTAAATAAATTTAAAGTGTTAGGTTATTTCTTACAATCAAAACCGTAATTTGACGGCTGGTTATATTAAATTTGTATACGTATGAATATGTGTTACTCGGCAAAAATTAATTGTGGGGTTTATAAAAAATTTAATTTTCATATAATCATGCTTTCTTGAGTAAAACTGTAGGGCAACGATTAACATGAACTTAGAGAGTGCAAGGATTATACCAAGACTTTCAAAGCCAATTTTAAAAACAATTTAAAGTTAAAACGATCGCTGGGGCTTATTTACTATAATGTTTTATTTCACACAAAAGTATGAACAAGAAAGTGAATAGAAATAGTTTAATATAAAAAAATAATTTTTGTGTATTTATGTAAAGTAATATTGTTTTCTTATTACAGTGGATTATTATCACAGTACCGGTATGTTTAATAGAAGAGTGTTTATGCAGTAATACTATTGCGGCAGTTGTAAGTGCGGAACGGTACTGTTATTGTATCATGTCATTTGGCCGACTTCACATTTAACATAAGCTGTGTGTGTGTGTGTTTTGGTTTTGGTGTTATGTATTACAAATATATTTATGTACATATTACCAAAGAATAATAACTAGAAGCCAGTATTAAAATAAGTATACATAAAATTCCTCCAAACTAATTACCTACCTGATTACAAAATGTTATCTTTCATAAAGCATTGGTTTTTAGTAATACTGCAAGCCTAAAAAAGCCTAAGTTAAACAGTGTTGAAAACCGGTCACCACATCTAACGACAGAAAATATAAATTTTTCAAACGACAAATGTAATAAACTTGTCACACAAAAATGCGACTATAAAATTGCCACGCAAAGCTAACTATAATGCGATGAACCATCCTGTGTTCATTTCATGGATCACGATGAAGTAATATACCCAAGTAAATCCAATGATCCCGCGGCGACCAAAAGGATCAAACACAGGATACAGTATTGGTTATTGATAGACTGTGTGTAAACTTTACTACCACCAGTGAGACCGCATGTTTGTCACCACTGTTTATCGAACAAAACCTTATATTAGTTAACCTTGACGAAGCTTTTCACTATATTTATAATTTTTCTTTAAAGGATAAAAAAATGGATTAAGAATTTGTGATGTTTTATTCTTTTGTTGCATTTGTAAATCTATATCTTCTTCTAGAGGTAATTATGATTTGTCTGGTTTACATAATATTTAAAATCACGTTTGTAATTATTTTTAAAAGTGTAAAGCTTACGTAATAATTATCAGATGTATGAAAAGATCGTGAAAAATCTGAAAATGCCCAAACATTTTTTTTTTTTTAATTAATAAAAAATACAATTTCTAATAATTAGCTGAGCACTAAAATGTGTTTAAATTCTCTGTATATTGTTTCCTCATTATAGTTTATACATCTAGCTAGTTATTTTCAGGTATTTTAAAATGGAAAATTATTTACCTTTTAAAGTGTTTTATAAACAACTACAATTTGTTATAAAAACTGGAAACATTAATGAAAACCCTGTCTTGAAAAAAGAATTTAATCCAAAAAGTTTTTTATAAAGATTATTTTCTAGTAAAGCATATAAAAACATGTGTTATCTATCAAGATGACTAACATTTTCCAAGGACCTAAAACATAGTATTTTTATAAATTAAATATAAGGATTTCTTATTTATGGAAGGACGAAAAACCTGTTTAAAGTATTAATAGGTATCACAAATTTCTCCAAACATTTTTACCCTTCATATAAATCGTTATGTCTAAACATCCAGCAACGATTCCCTCCCCTTCTTCAACACGATTGTCACTGAATTGTACAAGTGGCAATTCGTGTTACATTATTATAAGAAACTATAGTGTTTGTGCCATAAACAATGTTTTTTATACTCATAAATAAATACTGTAATAAGGTTGCATAATGTTTCATTTCATGAAATATATGATACAAGGCCCGTTATATAAATTTCATCATTTTAATACTAAACATTATATGCACTAGTTGTCTCATAGTACAAGATAATTATGCAAAATTATGTCACGTGAAGGTGAGGCGTATACAATTATGTCACGTGAAGGTGAGGCGTGTTTCTTCCTATTGTTGTTTATTACTTTGTTATTTCAGATATATCTTTATTTTTAGCACAATACTATTTTATTATATTTGGTTGCGTATATGACACTTTTTGTCAAACAATTTGAATTGTGTTATTAATGTAAAAACTGATATTATTTTTTAATATTTTACAAAGTTGTTAAGACTACACAAGTTAGCTACTATGAGTTTTAACGAATTCAAGGACAACTTACTGAAAACAACACAACAAGACTGAAAAGGGCTACTTACAGCTACACAAGATGAGGTTGTTATCTAGATTATCCAGTTAGGTCTTAAAATATATAGGCTTTTTAATAATACACGATTGTTATCTCAAATATTGCATGGACATAAATTAAATTATGAGACTGGTTGTAGACAAACATCTTACTTCAAATACGTTAATTTATATATTTGAAGATATTTACGGTCCAACATGTCCCGAGAAAAGACTTTCAAGCGGTACTGAAGACGCGTAGCGGAATCGGTGTTCAAATTATATTCTAAACCATCCATTTATTCATTTTTTATATTTACAGGGTAGGAGTAGGGTACGTCACACCATGTGACACGTAACAGGATTTGCTGAAGATGCGTGCAAAAACTCAAGTCGGTAGCTTATTTCATTAGGACACACGTGTTTCTGTGTCCATGCATTTATAATATTCTGATCGGTTTATTTTGAAATATCTTTATTGTGAGATTGAGGGACGGACATGAACATTTAAATCTATTGTGACTATAAACAAATAAAACTTTAAATAACGAGGTTTAAAAAGAATCGATGAGTATACTCTTACTAACCAACCCACTAAATATTATATGATTCAATGACATATGGATGTGCTTGCTTTGAATTTTATATTTCATATATACTTGCAACCTTCTCTTCGTTATCAAGGCTGTCGTAAGACAAATATTCAAATTCCTCGCTGATACTGAGGCAAATCCCAAAGAGTTCCATCATCAATCCTCGATGTTGCCTATAAGGAAATGAAGCTTCATACAAAGTTTACAGTCTATAGGGTCGTTTCGTTCCATAAAGTATAATTAGTGAGACAAACAAATAGGAAATTCTTTCAGCCTCTCGAGTGTTGTTTGACCTTCGCTAAAGCTCGGCCAATCAAGACACATTTTTATTTCTTGTCGATTTTTTAGGTCTTCTTCTACGTGTGGTATAAAACTTGTGTTACAAATTTAAAACAATCTTCAATAATTCCATTTCTCTTATGAAAGATAAAAAAATCCACTAAAAACAATACATTTAAATAATGTGCATGTTCTACAACAAGAACACACATAAATCACTAAATATATTACATGTAATTTTCAAAGTAATCAAATAAGTAGGTCAAATAGTCCACTCATTGTGTGCGTAAATACAATTTTATTCTATATTTTCTGTCCGATCCATCACTTTTGTGTTCAGTGCAAACCAAACGAACTGTTTTGTGGTAAATAAAGTCGCTAAAAAAATCAATTTTCTGCTTGAAAACTCTTTATACATCGGTGAGTTTCGCTGCCTGCGTTATAATGGTTTTTTCCTGTGTACTTGGAAAAGCGGACTTTACATTTAACACCTTACCAGAGTTTTAGAGTTTAATTGTAACATTTTAGTAGTCTTAGTATCAATCTGCTTAATGGAAAAATAAATGAAGGTTACCCTTTAGATAAGATGTATAAAGAAGCAGATAACCAATTTTGTATACAATAAATATTACTGACAATACAACGTTTCCAAATGACTTGATGTTTTAATGATTTTGTTATTAATAAATAGTGTGTTGGGTTTATATTAAATAACTGCGTAAGATGCAGATGATTATGAGTCAAAAATTACTTATTGTACTTAAGTCCTTCTTTGGAGAAATCAATTTAAATATTGGAAATAACATTTTATGGACTAACGCAAAAGACCGGTAGCTCTTAATCCTGAGACATAATAATATATTTTACATAAAATTAATAAATAATAAATACCTTAAACAGTGGAAAAACAACGGGAAAATGAACTAGAAGAAACATTCCAAAGTCAGTTAACCGGAACGGTGATAAATTTGCGTTTTTATCAATCCGTTTACATGAACGGGATTATTGAAGAAAATTAAAATAGTAGGTAGAAAACTAAACATTAGATCCGCGTTTTTAAAACACATAATATTCTTAGAGTAAAGTCTCGTAAAATAAAAACATAAAAATGGCACTCAGGATTTTAAAAACTGTATTTACAGTATAAAAATGTGGTTAGAATAGGGAATCATAGACGAGAAAAATATATCATTAAATGTAAGGATGAAAAGCAGACACAGAAAACACGAGAGGCCTAACAGAAAAATGAAAATTGGACATCCTTATTTGGTCCGAAGACCTAAAGTATCAAACACATAAGATATGTGTAATAAACCAATGCGGGAATCACAGTATGGTTTTAGTTAGTTCATCTAGCCATGAACCAATAATAAAAATGGCCCACTCATATTTCTCCTTCCTTTGCCGACATCTTGTTTCTGCCGTGAAGATCGCCATTTACTACTGGCCTCTGTTCATTTCTATTTGGTTGGCATGTAATTGCAGACCTGTGATAACCTGCAGTCTGTAGTTCAGTTTTAAAAAGTAATGTTTCTATAAAGTGTATGTTTTATACTTAGTATGCATGGAATACTCATACATATTGGCTGTTGTTGTTCCTTCGCTTATGCGTGTCACAACGCTCTGATATATTTTAGTTTTCTTTAATATGGATTTTAGTATGCATTAGTTTAGTCATTTACCTGAAGAAGAGATCAGATTTCAAATCTCAAAACGTATTGTACCGATTTGTATTGTTTTACTTAATGATGGTAAATGTCGGGAAAATCATGTTTCCTTCACAATACTTCTATTGTTAAAACCAAACTTTAAACGAAGAATAGTACTTTCGTATTTTATTTTGTTTAATTAAACGGTTTGTAAGACATTTTCATACTAAATTATACATACCAATCAAAAGTTAATATAAAATAAAACTCTTCAAGCTGATACCCTTTGATAGTGTTATCCTGAAAGTAACAGTTCATTTCACAAAAAACCGTCATACGGATTCTTTATACCTTGTAATTCCAGGCACTGAGAATGTCTTTTTTGCAATGTTTACTCAAGTATGCCTATATGTAATAATAAACGTTATTTCATATAAGCGCTGCAGCAACGTTTTAACGACGACTAAATAAAATTTCACGTTAAATTTAATTTAATAATTATGAGTAAACAATTGAGTGTATCTTTTTTGTAAAGAATAACTGAAAACAATAAATTAACCAACATGAACTAACGTTAGTTAAATTCATTCAATTAAAGAGACAAACTTATAATGTCAA
>NW_025776942.1:0-25943 GCF_021130785.1 Homalodisca vitripennis | reverse complement strand
GGCAATGAGGAATATAAATCACAGTGTGCTGCGGAAGGAATATAAAACCTCAAAATGTATTGAAGTGGTTTAGTTCTCTTTCGAGTGGAAAAATGGCAATAAAGGGTTCTAATAATTTGGAAATTTTGCGGTGCCAGGTAAATAATTGCTCCATTGGTGATAAGGCGAATGATGACAACCTGCAAAGGTCTATTCGAATATTAAACCGGATAACTTTGATCACAAAGATGATTGAATCAAGAATGTTCTGAAGGGCATTTTAAGTAGCTCAGGGAAAGAGTCATTATATTGAAATCAGTAGAATTGGAATGAACAAATTATGTATGCGGAAATAGAACGCCGGCTATCAGAATCTAACCTGGAGACGGAAACATGCAAAGTTGTAGCACTTGAATATATTACGAAAGGAGACCCAATACCCGTTAATATGTTGTTAATGGATGTTTTCGTACCTGAGCAATCGTTATCAATTAGTATATAAATAAGTATTACCTAACCCACTTAGAAAGGTATCTTAGGAATGTTCAAGGTAAAACGGACGGGTTAGAAAGTAAAATGAACTATGTTGGATTGTTTTTAATAAGATTGTTTAAAAAATTAAAAAACGAAAAATCAAAAATAGTTCTAGAATCAAAGAGAAATCTTGGAAATTAGCGTGCTCTTATTGCCAAGGTCCATTTATTGGCCAAAACATTTTGGGAAGCGAAAGAGTATGGAACAACCCGTCCAGTCGTGTTGGTTCATACGAAAAAGGATTTAGTTAACTTACCTTTAGTGCCTCCTTTTGGTTATAGCGCGAGAAATGTAAAATTTGGAAAAAGAATCTAGCGCCCCCAAAAATTTAATGAAAGCCTGAGTGGTTATTATATCCTGGATGTTTAAGGAATGGGCTTTAGTACATATTAGCCACAATTCAAATGTCAGAGAGGATGAAGTAGTAGCATATTATTGAAAAACAGGTTTTAAAAACCCAGACAACCCGCGCTCAACTAAAATGATATTTATGGGGAAATCCTACTATCGCTTCAAAGAGTTGGATGAAACTCTGCATAAGGTGTCCAAAATATTGAGTATGCGGATAAGTTTGAGGGATGGCTTTCAACAATGGCACCTCAACACCGGGAAAGTAGGCCTTATAAAACTAATCACCATTCAATATAGGCCCTATAACAATCAAGTTTGTATGTTTTTTATAAATGTAAGAAAATAGGAAATTACGCGAGCTAGAGACTGTAGCAAGACCTTTGGCATGATAATGAGGTTAGTAATCACAACCTACAAATTGCTCTGTTGAAAGGCCAAACCAATGCCGTTGTCTCCAATATTCCAAAAAACTTGTAAAAAGGGGAGGACGGGCTTAGAAAGAGGTAGCTTAGATTATCTAAACTCTCCTTCCCGTTAAACTGGGACACTCAAAAATCATTTTTTAAAAATATAGTCCCCAACAACAAAATCCGGGACATAATTAATCACATTGTTGGCAGAAACTGCCGATGAGGAAAGCCAAAGTACCCTTTGCCATATTGGTACTAGTAAATATAGAAATACAAAGTTAATGTGTAAATTTTTTTTAGAACGACTGGAAGTACAACTAAGTGAGATAGTAATCAGTCGCTGAAAAGCGTTTATTAAATTCATTTAAGCGGAAAGCGGAAATTATTTAGTTAACAAATTGGGTTTATGAATCTAAGGCTAGCACATGTGTTTACGTGCTTGGAAACCAAAAATTAAATGTACTAGCGAGAATTAGAAATCCTAAAATTAAAATTGAAAGCAACGTTATCCGTGGGGTGCGGGAAGTGTATAATCTAGTAGTAATTAATAACTTTTATCACAATTCGTGGAATGTTTTAGAGGGCCTAATTTCCATTCAAATCAAACCGGGTTTGTGATTAATTGATTTAAAACGCGCGCGCACAATGTTGTGTAGATTTCGATTTTAACCTTGAGACAAGTCCAGTGCATTTAATTCAATAAACACTAGTTCTATATAGGTGATTTAAATATAAATCATAATTATTAAGATACGGGAGTTCCAACAAAAGGCTACACCAGCAAGTTTTAGAAAATCATTGGAAGAGTTTTTCTGAAGTTTATTTTCTGAACCGTCTGGGGAAAAACTCCTTGATTTTCCGAGTTACAAGCTCCAATTAAAGGATGATAGGTATACTGTCAAACTCGCGGCCTTATCCACTTAAAAAAAACCCTCTGAAAGATGGTGGAGATAATGAAGGAAATTCATCGGTGAGCTACAAGAACAGAGGAAGTTATGCGAGCCAAGCCTAAGTTGGATGGTACCACTCTCCAGTCCGGCCCTTTTTATTTGGTGGGAAAAGGAACCGGAATAAGAAAGGTTGGGTGATAAATTATAAGGAATTACAATAATAAGATATGAGGCTGTAAATTTTCCAATTGGGGATCCCTCCCATTCTTTTATACCCGCATTTAAGTGGTCCCCACTCGTCTTATTTTCAGCATCATAGAACTTATCATATAAGCTTATCATCAAATTAGGATTAGCTGAATGAAACGCCAAAATTTTGACAACTTTCTCTGTGCCATTCGGTAGTTATAAAATTTTAAAAGACTGAGCCATTTGGAGACTTCTTGTGGGGAGTGGCGGATTTTTTTTAAAACTGCTTTATTTAAATATCCAGGTCGCTTGCGACACTTAAAATTTAAGATGTGTTTTTAACATAACTTAGGATGATATTATAAGATATACTCTAAGGGTTTAAATGAACATTATGCCCACTTTAAGAGTGAAGGTTTTTCACGCTGTTATGAGGAACCATAAAACCTGACAGCAAATGTTTAAAATAAAGTTACAACACACAAAATACGTGAGTCATTTAAAAATCGGTCCGACGCCAGTTTTTAGGAGGTATTTAATAATACCAGGGGGTGCTTGAAAAGTTTCCCCGAGACGGTCCCTAATAACTATTCTATGAACTAATTACAAATATAAGAAACCAAAAATTTTAACATCAAAGGCTTTTTGCTCCATATAAACACCTCACTTATTTTAAATGTTATTTTCACCATGATATCCTGCTTATGGGGGGCGTCCCGCTAGGGGTTGAGGTGAAAATTCTTAAATAGAAGCAATCAGGTTCGAGTCGTTTGCTTTTTTGGCTTTCATCAATTCATCGTACGCTCTATCTCCTCTATCATGACCTATAGCCTGCCACCAGTCCACTTTAGGTGATTATATTTACTGAAATTACGTATGTAAGCCAGTGTCGCTATTATCTCATCAATCGAACAAAGCATGAGTTTCCATAGAATGATAATAGTCACGGCTTGTAAACGAATTTTTAAATCAGTGCTAATGCACAATCCCCTTCCGTTCCTATTATGCATCGTAACCCACATATGTCTAAGTTGGCCCAAATTTCATTACTCGAACGGCGTAAACCTTCCACATGATAAATAATTTTAGTCTCAAATTTATGAACGGTCCCGTTGCAATGCTCCTTTCCCAAGGGAATTTCCTTATTACATCAAGGACTCGGGTCATTCTGATTCGTGTTGGAACAAAGGTGTCACTAACCAACAGAGAAATGTAGACTTCCATTTATGCCATTTGCGGACAATGACATATTGACTGAATAACTGTTGGCTTGCCTCGCCGATAAGCGTTAATTTCTTCAATGAAAGTGCCTCCAACAATTCTACAGAGTACTAGCCTGTATCCTAATATGTTCCTGTAATAACACATGTAAAATAGAATTTACTGGACAATTTTTTTTTATTGCTTATATAGATTATTCTAGATTAGTTTCCATTGTTATGTTTTAATTATTCTGGCCATGTCTGTAGTCGTTTTGTTACTTTATTTATTTATTGGTCTCTTTATAGGTTAATATACATTTAGTCGTGAAAAAAACTAACATATAATCTTAAATATAGATCCATCCTAACAGTAGCTAACATACTGCAAACAATGAACGGAAATCCGAGAGATGTTAAAAGAGAAATTTACAACTAGAGAAATAAAACAGTAACAAGTGATGTCTTTAAGAATATCAAACACACACGATTGTCTCTTTCAAGGAAAAACGAGATTACAAAACACAGGGTCCAACGTTTATTGTAACTGATTGTAAACAACGTAGTGGGGGGGGGGGACTTGTTTCTATCTCTTAGAAATTGCCTTATGTATTTATTTCGTTATATTTTTTATTCGAATAGTAAAAAACAACTTGATTTGTTTTAAGAAAACAACATTTGTTGTATATTTTATTTATTAGTTCAGATTCTTAAGATATACTTTTGAAAAGTTGACGAAAGATCAATGAAAAAATAAAAAGGACATAATTGATTCCCCCCCCCACCAACCCTTATTACATTTTCCATCTGAAAAATGTAAGCATGTAAAATACTATTTATTAATTATTTTAAATAGTAACTACTTTTGTAGTAAAACCATTATCTACTTTTGTAAATCGAAATGAAATAATCTATTGAAAGTAAAGACGTAATAAAAAGCTTTGTTATTCATGAAAAAACTTTTCTCTCCTATGCGATTAAATATACCTAATGGATTAAACATCAGAAAATTACACAGAATAACAAGTTTGTATAGTTTATTTATCAGAATTAAAATAAGATGAAACCTATTTATTATAAAAAAAATTACAACTGTATATAATAATCACTGGTATTATTAACATCCTAATTTGTACATATTACATTCTCGTGTCACGATATTTGTTTACTCTAATCTTCAAAACTACTGGATCGATATCAATGAAATGTTTACATATATACTGTTCGGTGCAATCTTGAAAAAATCTAACTTTTACGTCAAATAATAAACGTCAGTTTTGATTTTAAAAGTAAGGGTTTGTTATATATTGATATGTGAGTTTAGTAGGGGTTACACTGTTCTGTTTAGTTTCATGACACTAATGTTATACGTTTAATTTATTTCATCATAAATTTAAATTTTTCTAAAATTTTAGCCTGAAAAGCATAGAGCAAACAGTAACATCACTGCTTATGTAATGAAATCCTACAAACCGCTGTTTAACGTAGAGTAAAAAATTCCAGATAATAATATTAAAAAGGCTATATAAAAATAAACCATTCACTTTAAATTTTAAGAAATAGGTATAGAGTGCTAATTTAGTAATATAATGTTGATATAAAACACTAAGTTACTGTCCACCATTATACTGTTGAATTTAATGCATTTACACAAAACATTTTTATTGTCTTATAACAGAATTTAAGTTTTCAAATCTATTTATGTATTCTTATTGTTTGTTAATATTCCTGGTCTGGAAAACGAGGAAATATCAACTATAAAAAAATTGAAAAGACCAGAGTGAAGACGCTGGTAACTGCGGTTAGAACTTGACCGGGAAAGGCAGCAAAACAGACGAGCAACTTGTTATAATAATAACCAAGTTATACCGAATCGAGGAACAGGTGAGCTAGCTTTATAGATAAATATTCTATACATAAAATGTTGCATAAAACAACTTAAGCCATTCGGGTAATTCTTTTTATATAATATATAGAAAGATTGGCAAAGTTAGTGAATTAGGTGAAATGGTAAATTTATTCATCAGTATAAAGTTATCTTACATTAAATAGTTGATAACACATACAATTAAAGTTTAATATATTAGCTGATACGTTCACACTACAATGGAAATTTTTAATATTCATGAGTATTTAGCTAAAACAAACCACTTCATAATCATCCCATTTTTATTGATCTGTTTCTTCAGTGATGTTTAATATTTGCTTCGTTGTAAAGGATTATTTAAATTGACTATTTATAAACTAAACAATTTGTTCCAATAATAAACAATCTGTTACAATGTATGCCCAATTAATAATTTCACATAAGGATCTTTAAACTAGTAAGCTCTCTTTATATTTTGATATAGTATATTTACAACAATAGTGGCTTATACAAAACAGATAAATGAACAATAACAAGCCACAACGATCCATCATTTCCCAGGACTTTAGACTGAAAAACAACAAGACTTCTATAACGTAAAATCTTATAAAAGGGTAATTTTTTATGTTGAATATACCACTTAAACCATGATTAATACTATATTATGTACCTGTTGGTTTCCTACTTGCGTTTGAAAACATTAATAGCACATTCTTCATATTGCACTGTAAGTGCTTTTACCAAGTCGTATAAGGACCTCGGTGTCACGGGTAACAGATAGATAATATAAATAAATAAATAAAAAATACCTTTATTACACGAGCGTATTTTCAATAAATTTTACAAATTGTGTGTTTCAAATCAACTCAGGATCAATAAATATACAAATACACAATAAAAATCTTGTAAATATATAAGTGATATTTATTTAGACCATCCTAAACAAATTTTCATCTTTATATTTGGTTCACAGTTAGTCTTACTTTATGAAATATATCGTCTATTTCCTTTTAAGATTATGTTACGATTTGGCACATACAAATAGTAACATTTTAAAATCAGTCCTATTTTGTAAAAAGTATTTAAAGTGTTTAATTACAAATAAATATGGTGAAACTAGTTATGAACGCATTTAACTGTCAAATTTTGAATCCTCTTTTTAAAAGTTAATTTCTTTTTAATAAAATTGGGTATAAAAAAAAACAATTAATGATTTTCATAATATAAATATACAATATAATTAATAAACGAAAAACCGGTGTTTCAAAAATTATATCCTAATGTTGTCTTTGCTTTTCAAATATTAATTTTACCTAATTCAAACAGGATTACGAAAGGTTCCCATTTAAAAAAATTTTTAACAGATAAGCATAATACATAAATAAAAAACTATATAACACTTATTTTTTCGCCCTGGAGTAGAATCACTGTACTGATCATGATAATGTTAAGCAGACCGGAAGATCTCTCGGAGAAGCGGAAGACCCACTGAGTAGAGCCAATTACATTTTAAGTGACGGTACCTTTAACCTTTCGTAAATTGTCATTTTATACGTGTACCGGAACTCGAGCGATCGTTACAAATCTAATAAATACACATTTATTAAAAAATATTGAATAATGTTGGAAAATTTAAAACAACAACCCCTGATCTATGTCATATAGCTAGGTTGCACAATATTGACTACGGTTAAAAATACTATTTGGTTTTATTCCAATTAGATGATTAATTTTGGCTTTATATTTTGAAGAGTTTTGCAGTCAAACATATTAAACATTACATTACTAGTAATAAATATAAATCATAAGTTTTAGGTGGAATCAACTTTTTTATACTTCAGACTAAAATTCTCCAAAACCCAGCAGTCAGTTCCGTAATAGCATAACATTCCAAACGCTGCAGTAAGAGGAAGATGAACAGAGCTCAAATTAAAATTTTATAAAACAACAATTTGTACCCTATTTACGTAGTTTTTAATAAAAAATAACTAGCAATCGTGGACAGCGGCTATATTGATATATTTTCATGGATAATGTGCCATTTGATTGTAAGAGGTTATTGAATAACTATATTACGCTTATGCACTTTATCATTATAACATTCAGTTTACCACAATTTATTTAATACATATAAAGTAAGGTTAATAAAAAAAATCACTTTAAATAACTATTTAGGATAACAACTCCAATCGTGTTTGTAGTTGTGCCCGTGTTTGTACTACCTGTTTTGCTGCAGCAGCGCCATATTGATCAGAATTAAACTGAAAATTAAAGCTCGAAATGTGACTTCATTATCATTCAAAATGTCTGCTAATTCTATTTAAAGATATATTATTTATTAATGTCATGAGATAAATTATGTTTAATAGTGTACTAAGTATATGATTTGAAAATGTATCACTAAATTTATGAGTTGTAAGGATTCTAATTTGGCAAGTCGGATTGATCTGCATAATGATCTACGGAGATCATCTTACTATTAAATTGTAACATTTTGTTGTATTGATAGTGTAAAAAACTTCGTTTCAATGAACGAATTGAGAACATGTTTAATACAATATGTTTGTATCCCATGCCAACAAGCCTACGTATTATTAAACATTACAAGATTGATGACGATACAATATAGCTAATCGACATTCTGTTCAACGCGATAAGTCAATATTTTAAAATACCGCAGGTAGAGCTGTGAATGTGTTCTATAAAACAATGTTTACTATTTTTTATACGTTTTTGCATTTAAAGTAATGAAATTTTAAAATTAAACATCCGTATTCGTTTATAAATATATTATTTGTAAAGCAGTCGACGCTAGACGAGTGCGGAATTCTTTACAGTGCATCTTGTAAAAATATTTGCACAGGTTTGCTGTTTGAAAGGAATAAAGAAGGAGCTTTACAAATAACACTGTTGATTTAAATTATAAAGGGTGGTAAACAATACTGTTATTCTAAGGGGGACCTACAAAAGCATCAAACGCGGATGGTAATGTAAAACTTGCCTATAGTAGATATATGACAGGTAGATAGACATCTGATGAAGAAAATTGCTGGTTGGTGTCGGTGCGCCTGATTATTTTTGGTATTGCTCTCTATAGGTGTACGCAATTCCTGATCCTTTATTTATCTCTCACTATGTCAATCATACAAGGGAAGCGCTACTAGTAAGTGTAAGTTAAGTGTTTTTTTTTAATTAAATATTATTACAAAATTACAAACTTTCTTAATTTATGAAACATTTTAAATCATAAAAAATTATAAAAAGAGAGCTATTTTAAAATATATTCTAATTATTTAGTGAATATTACTAGAAACAAACTCTTAAACATTTATTTAAATTGTCTTCTATATTCTAAAAAATGTAAATTGTTCAGTCGTCGAAGTAGAGGTTATTTTAACAGTGACTGACTTAGCACATTCATAATATTTTTATGGAAATAAATCGTCAAACCGTAATGGCAATATTAGATTTCAAAAGGTGAATTGTACTTTCAAATGAATGTGAAGATTATTTCTGATCCACTAAACTTTTACTTCACATTAACTTCTCCAAAACTTCACCTGAACAACTTTGGCAGAGTACAGTTTAGAGAGGAACAGCAGTGTCCAACTTTGGACATTCGTTTTGTTAACATACTTCAACAATCTTGGTTGCTCAATGAAAAGGCAGAATTTTCATACCATAGGGAACTAAACTATAAATAGCGTATATAATGTTTGGTTTATATTTTAAACCATATTTTATCACAAGGCTTAGTTTTATTAATATATCAAATCTGATTTAAAATGTAAATTTTTAGAAAAAAAGAAATATGGAAAATAATAAAGATGTAAACGGTTTTTAGAGTCACTCTTTTTCACAGGAACGTTCTTTTTTACTACGAGTCTTTTACGTAAATATAGAATTATATTTGATTGCTACAATCCTTTGTAGTTCTGGTAATTGTATTTACATATTATATAATCCATATAACTACTGTAGACTCGTAATATTAAATCACATTTGTAAAAAAATGTAAAAACACTTCATTACTATATCTAAATACTGCATTTCTCTATATAGCTATAATGAATATCCTTTACCCTGTTAAATTAAAGAAAAAGGTACTCAAGTGAAATAGGGTTTATGATTTCAAAAAATTCTATTGCGGCTTCATACGTTACATTAATGGATCTCTAGCCTAACTTCATATAATGGTTAACATTCTTTAGGCAAAGTATCTCTTCCTATTGTCATCATTAATCAATTACTACCCATTTTATATAGAGGTGGAAGTCATTGCTTGTTTACTGTAGTTTTATTAACAAACCGGATAGGTTCAACATAGTACATAATAATACTTGTATTAATGAGTTACACAAACAATGCTACGCAATATTAGTATTCATTAATATTAGTAAAAGAACTGGGTGTTCGACATTCTGTTCCTTCCAGGGTTATTAAAGTCGGTTTATTGCACATCAAAACCAAAGGTAAGGAATAACTTGTAAATAGATACGTAAATTGACCTTTTCTAATTTCAGGAAAACGGTTTTGAACTACTTAAACTTTTACGTAAATTACTCAGAAATTGGTTTCATCAATAGAGGCAGTTGAAGATATTTTTGAAATTGAATATTAAACAGTTAATACGATGATGAAGTATATGCGATGAAGTTAAAAACAAATTACGTATTAATTTATTACAAAACTATTTGTTTTAGTTTATAATACTTTGCTTCATTTAATAAAATCTTGGTAATCTTGTAGTTTCTGTCATTTTAATACAAGAAATTGTAAATAATTATTTTGAAATTTTACAAAATATAAAAAAAACTGTCTATACAAATAATAAAAATAATATTGGAAAATGTTTTCATTTACGTCTTTGTAAACTCTATTGAAATAAGATAGATAAAGTTGTTTTTTCTATGATTTTACAATTAAAATGAATACTTAATTTCAAAATAAAGCTAAAGAAATCTTTTTTAAACACTTCCATCATATCATAGTTTAACATTTTAACTGCGAAATACGTACCTCACTACTACTTCGGCTGTAATAAAGTCAGTATATGACTCGTGTTGCAGTAAGGGCCTAACATCGTAAATATCAACAAATAAAAAATTCTAAGAAATGTACACAAAATATTTATAAAAATATTTAGTATGGTAATAAAAAGTTCGAATTATCTTTTAAAATGAGTTCATTATAATTTATGGTGAAAATGAGGCGGTTAGCCTGAGTAATAAGCTTGAGTGTTCCAAGTATAAAGCAAAAATTAGCTTAATGAATTGTCAATCAGAATATAACCTAGTTAAATTACGATTTCAATATATTTTTCAGTACATGAGAATAAACTGATTCGTATTAACTATTTAATATAATTATTAAAATAATAAGAAATAAGTTTAGCTAAAATTTAAGTAATTTATTAACCATATGTTGTTTTATTTAAAACAGAGAGATTTAATATCCTGAAATATATTTGTCACCAACAAAACTGTTTGCAATAATCTATTCCATACGTAATATACAGAGAGTTTGGGTACATATTTTTTATATATTTATTTAATAATATGTTACTCGTACGTTTGCAAGAATAAATAATAAAGCCTGTTATGGCACATGTAACTGGTTTACATTACAGTAGAGAATGATACAAATTTTCTTTTCGACACGAAGTATGTCGCCCTTAAATCGTGCGAACAATGTTTACATATATTGTGAACAACTTTGTAAAAATACACATTAAATTTGTTTTTATTTCGAAATACATCCAAGAGATGATCAATATTTAAATTCTTACATTTAAATTAAAAGAGACCTTACATTAAGATATAAGCGAGCGATACAAAAAGAAATGTCAAATAATACTTCAAATAGAGTTTTATTATTACAATATAAAATTTGCCAAACCACTTTAGAGCGAAGTATTTTTAAGCGTAAAGTGACTTTGTATTGATTTTTTAGCGGTTTATTTAAGCTTCACCGAATGTGGCTAAGAGGAAAAGCCACAGACGGAGCTATTTTCTTTTTTTTTTAGAGCGTATAAAATATTGTTACATAGACAATATTTCTCAATTTAAAAAATAATCCATCTACCAAAAGGAGTTACTACTCTAATTTTAGAAACAAATTACAATAAAAAAACTTAGAGAAAAAATAATAGTAATGGTAATAAATTACAGAGTAATGGTATATGAAAAAGAAGGAAACCGACAAAGTAAAAATGAACAAACTTTAATCAATTACTTTAGTTAAACAATTCCAGTACACGGTGTTATGGAATAAGGCCTATAGAACTTGAGAACTAAATGCGGCATATGGACTAATGGATATTTTTTTTTAAAATTAGTTATGGAACAAAACTGAAAAGAAACTATTACTAGGAAAGGTCAACATCAGCAATATAAAGAAAATGGCCCTCATATGGATCGATTGCCAAATCAACCGATGTCGGTCTCACATTTATGCCGGGTCTCATACAAGTCGGTATGTCTAGCTCGGATACTTAGGAGGTTGTCCAATGCCCATTGGTAGACGGGAAATGCTCAAGCATTTCGCAAAAAGTCACCAGCATCAGGAATGGAGATCACGGATTCCGTCTTGATGAGAGGAGAAATTAATACAGCTCCCGGACTATATCATATCGAGCATCACCAACGGCACATTACTATTGAGATTCAAATGGGGGAATTTATTCTACACCCTCACTTTGTTTCAGAGATACTGCTCTCAGATAAGGTGTTATAATATTCTACTCTATCGGCATACTGCTAGGTGGCAGTGGGTCCCGCACTTTGTTAGGCTAGTGACCGCGCACGCCAGGTCATGGGAAGAACACTTCCTTCCACAAGTCTGGAGTTCGTGACCAGCCTATACCATCCTAAACGATCAGACATGACGCCATATCAGTAGAAAGTCACCAAAAATGGCGAGGATATCACCCGATCTAGCTAGCTTCGGCGATCAAAAATACTATTGAGGCCTGCTTATTGACTATATTGCACAGGGCACAATATTGCAAACTAAACTTCTCTGAAGATAAAACTAAATCTCACACACCAATAAAAACATAGTAAGAGGTACATAGATATATACATCTAGACAAGGCAGCCAGGAATATTAATGGGACTGTAGCCTTGTGGGAAAGCGGGTGACCAGATCTTATTTAGAGAATGGACTATGCCAAAGTAGCAGTGTTTAGGGAAAATATCAGTTGTTATGGATTAATTAGAAATTAATGTTATTAATTGAAGAATAGATTAAAGGAACTTTTAGACCAGAAGGATATAATCATATAAGAATTGTCAGAACCAGTTGCATTAAGGCTGATGCGATTAAAAGCCTACAGGACATAAACTGCATGGATGGTCTGCTTTTGAAACGGGGGATTTGCATGTTCCATTGAGGACTGACTATGAAGATACGTGATATAACTTTGGTAGGCCACTGAATTGTTTATTTTTAAGTGGTAGGTAATATATTTATTTAGATTGCTCAAAGGAACTTGAACGATTACTGGGGATGGCTGATTAGTAATTCCCAATAAATTACGTAAAAACAACCACAGACGTCTGATTTTCTATAGGAGTAGCGCCAAGGTTGTAAAATAATAATATTGCAACAGTTATATATTAAGGGTCAGTTGACTGTCATCATTGTTCTGAGTTTTTATTAGTAGTTCAGAATGCAAGTACCCTATGATTATGAAACTATTGGAAGTACCCCGTCATGAGGAGCAACAAGATATTTTTAAAGTAAGTCAGATGTCTAAATCTTAGGAGGCCGGTAAACAAACTCTTAGAAGTAGAGTATCCAAACCAGACAATCCAATCCCAAAATACTGAACTTCTGGCCTTGCTGAGTAACCCTTGGAGTAGGGATTAAATAATGAATGAATGATGAAACAAACAAATCCTACTAGTTTTATTGATGCAATATGATTGGTGTTAGAAAAATTAACTAATGATTATTATTATATAGCTTTTGAAAGCTCCAGAGTATTTAACATTTTATAACGAAAGTAACGATAATATTAGTCATATAAACATTCTATATTACGTGGTATTTATATATACATTTTTGATGAACTAATAAGTTATATTATTAACGCAGTAAGTAGCCTGAGAACTAGATTCTTTGTAAGTACAAAGAACATTCAGTTCAGGGAACAACAGAGTATTTCCAATGAAAGCGTGGTTTCAGTGCAAAGGCTCAGATTTTGTAAGATCATAATTCAAGAGAACTTTAGTTTTAAGATCCCGAAACCTGCCTATCATTACTGTGTGTGTGTCATGTAGGCCACACACAGAGGTCAAAATGGAAGAAGAGCACACATTATCACGAATATCGCTGGAAGAGGAAGAATGTAAATGCGAATATATAATTACGATTAAGACTCAGTTTGTTAGGTAATAATCAACTGGAATATAAAACTTAAGTTTACGTCAATTATACTTGGTTTAAATTCAAATATAATTTAAAACATATTTCAAAACTATACTGTTAGCAGCAAAACATTTTTGAGTTCGATATTTTTAAATGTATATAATAATTTGGTTGTGGTAGGAGAATAACGTTATTTATTGATACGTGACATATTCGACCCTCAGTAAGCTGTTATGTTTGATTAATAACATTAAGTAAACCATTTATCAAATTATCAGATTGTTCAATAGTCAGCTAATCGTACAATACCATTACCGTATTAACGGCAATACCAGTTGACATTTTAGCCTTATAAACAATCAATCAAAGGCATATAAGTTTTAATATTTATAACAATAATGGACCAGCTTGCCTTTTAAAATAAAAATTGAAGCATTCATTTCATATACAAGGAAAAGGATCCATGTAATATACTTCGAAAGTATGGATCTATGTAATAAAAATAATTTTTATAAACAAGGGATATAAAATAGTATAAAAAGTTAATAATGTGTATTAGAAATAACTGTTCGTCATAATTAAATATATTTTAATAGTAATAAAAGAATAAATTTACATTACTTCTCTTATTATAAATTGGCTTACTGTTTTTTCTTTTGAGTTAAAGCTCATTTTTTAGAGTAGGAATTTGTCTTTAGACAATAAATCGTGTCTTTACATAACTTCAAATAATTTTAGTTAAATTTAGATCTAGTTCTTTGTGTCACTTTTGAGTTCACTACAAAACAATTTCTTTACCAATTAAAAATTTGTTTATCTTTACACCCTCAATATTTCACAAAAGCAATACCTAAAAATACTACTATGGTACACCCAAAACATGCAACATTAGGAAAATATATTTCAATTTACAACGTTTAGTCACCTCCTAGTCAAGTATATTTGAATAGTTAATCCTGCTTACAGTTTAAAATAGGTTCTGAAATTGCCAAACAAGAATAAACCTTATTTTTTTACCCAGCAATCAATCTACACAAATCTCATTTCACTGAATGTAATGTTGAAATAAAACACTAAATCGTTTTTATCGCATGTTTAGCTTCTTATATAACAATCCTTTATATTTATTACACATATTAAGTCCTTTCTTTTTAACTTCTTAAACTATTAAATCGATAACCACACTAGCGTAAAACATGGAATCCTATTATGTTGATGAAGATTAACATGTGAAAGGTAATCATGCACATAATGCAAAACATTCACTACCATTTATATATTTAACATATTTAATTCAATTTAATAACTTATGTTATGAAAACAGAGTAAAATTCGTCTTGTAAATTTCTAATTAGTTCAAGCAAGCAACTGAAAAGAAAATTATCAGGGCGCATAACAACTTCCTTTTTGTGATACACTCGTACTATATAACGGATATTTGTTATCAACATTAAATTATTGGAAATATTGTATTTTCTGTGCAAACATAATAATTCTAATTAGTTTCATCTGAATATGGCAAACTATTTCAATAGTAATAACTGCTAAAAACTATCAAAATACTGGTATTTTTTTATGTAATCATTCTAAAAATGCTACAAATATGAAGTGAGAAGTTAGGTAATAATGTTATGGAACAGGAAATTGCTTAAAAGGATGTTGATTTAATTAATTTTTATTAGAAACTATAATACAAAATTACTTTAAAATTTGTAACTATTTGAACAATAGCGTACAAAATAGTGAAATATGTACTTATATTTATAATATCACAAATGCGAGTAATTAGATTACTACAATAAGCGTTTTGGTTATAAAAATATTTTTCCTACTTCTGATAATGTGTTATGTGATAATGTGTATTCATTACATTTTGAAATGTGCTAGAATTCTTTGCCTCAGATTTTTTAAACCAAGATCTTTTGTTTTATATACAAAAAACAAATTCTTCACAAGAGGGTGTAAAAAACTTGTTTAGGTGATATTATATATATATATATATACGTAAACTTTAAACATAATAGCAACATAACTAGAGGTCAAGAAAATGCACTGTTTATTCGCTAACCTCTAACAAACTAATTATTTCTAAAACTAGCTAAGCAAGGAAACCAAAAATGGCACATAGGTGAAAACAGACAATAGAAAAATTCCCAAAAATAATTGCGCTATTTTCGTTGGTTCAAACAAAATGGCATATTTTGAGAATAATTCAAATAACAACACAGCCTGTATAATTAAAAACATCCCCTATTAAACAAGTATTTCCACAAATTCATTACTATTCTAAAAGTTTAAACGAAAATCCTCGTATAAGCAAGAATGTAGGATTGCACAATCTGGGAAAATTAAATATTTTGTTTTAATAAGTGTAACCTATTTTATGCATGTTATAAAAGGGAAGATACTAAATATTTTTTAAATATTTTTTTTTATTCAAAACCGTATTTTTTACAATGAAATCCGTCAATTTATAAACGACCGCCAGCACTTTAAAGACACGCTCACACAAGCCAGGAGCGCCAAACATGTCACAGTTGAGAGGTATCTGTTCTTTGTTGCCTCTGGCATGTGCAATCGTACATTTTAAATTGTCGTGCTCAATTTCTTTTAGATATGTATAGTATCATAAATTAGTTCATCTACACATATACTGTATATTAAAAGTCAGTGAAAGTTTTTGTACGAGTATTATTTCCATGTTTTCTCAGTGAATTCTAGTAAGGACGTTCTCATTGAAGTGTCAATTGTCTAATGCCGCATTTGATATTCCTTGTGCAGCTCGGTCTGAAATTCGTATATCTGGTGCCACTGCTAGTCTGAAAGCACACCAGTGAATATTGGCTTGCCAAACAACTGTAAGAAAAACTTTTAACAGTTACCTCCTTCTGAAATCAAGGGAAAATATTTTTCGTATAATGTATTATGTACTGTGGGATAACAGAAAGTCTTGTTCTGCCATACAAGAGATCCACCTTTATCTATCCATCTCATTTTTCAACAGTAATCCCATTAAAAAAAGTAAAAATACTTTACCATTCAAGTTATGTATAAGTTATGTATCATGCAAATATCGTGATTGAAATAAACAATTTGCATTTCTTTTAGAATGTCAAAGACTCTATACATGTTCTACCATTTTACGACATGTTTATGTGCCAATCAAATTCATAATATCAAACAGTTGTCTGTTGTTAAATAATTAATGCATAATGTTACTGCGTTCATTGTCTTTGCGTAAAGAGGATGAAAATAAATGGAACTTTACGCATCGGTCGATGGTTTTCACATTTTTAATGTAATGAAATAATAATAACACACTTTTTCATTGTAAGGTACTGTCACCTATATCCTAATTGCTGTAAGAATAAATGTTTGTAAAAATAAGATAATAATGAAATGATACAAATATTTAATGGAATCATTTGAAGTGCTATCATTATCTAATATCACCCTCTTGTAAGATTTGTTTTTTTATATGAAACAAAAGATCTTGGTTTGAAAATCTGGGGCAAAGAATTCTAGCACATTCCAAAATTGTAATGAACTAATACATAACACAATATCAGATGTAGAAAAAATATTTTATAACCAACGGCCTATTGTAGTAATGTAATTTACTCTATTTGTGATAGTTGAAATATAAGTAGATATTTTATTATTCTGTACGCTATTGTTTAAATAGTTAAAAAATTGTGAAGTATTATTAGTATAGTACTAATAAAACTTATTTAAATTAATATCTATTTAAGCAATTTACTGTTTCATAACATTATTACCTAAATTCTCAATTACTTTTTGTAGCATTTTTAGAATGATTACATCCAAAAAATCCCATTATTTGATATTTTTAATTAGAAATCAATTTACACAAAAATCTCAAATTCACTGAATGTAATGATCGAAAATAAAACACTAATTAATTTCGAATCGCATGTTAAATTCTTATGCAGCGATCCTTTTTAATTATTACAGATATTAGGTCCTTTCTTTGCAACTTTTCAACAATAAAACCATAACCATTATCGTTAAAACGTTGGAATCCTATTATGTTGATGAAGATTAACCTGTGAAAGGTAACCATGCACATAATGCAAAACATTAACTACCATTTATATATTTAATCATATTTATTTCAATTTATAACTTGTATTAGGAAAAACAGAGTAAAATCGTTTTGTACATTTCTAATTAGTTCAAGCAGCAACTGAAAAGAAAGTGTTAGGGCGGACAACAAATTCCTTTTTTTGATACACTTGTACTATAATATGGATATTTGTTATTAACATAAATTATTGTAAATATTACATTTTCAATACAACCAAAGGGCGACTGTCAGTGACAGACGTTAACGAGGTGTTTCCCTTAAAGGTACCAATCTGATTTTAATTGTCATATATGTTTCGTCAGCTCCTGAGAAATCGCTTGTTACATTTCACACTTATTATAAAAGTTGCTTTTATTATTGTACTAATCTAATGCAAATTTCGACAGAGGACTGTATGCTTCAAAGAAAGGGGATGTATTATTAATATTTAATTTATAAGTTCACAAAAAACTTAAATTCACCTAATAATATTTTAGTATTATTATGATAATGTGACAGTGTTGGATTTCTCACACTGGACTAAGCAGAACTTTAAATAGATAACTCATAATTTTTATTGAATAACTATCCAAAACATAACTATGTTATGTTATAGAAATTTAACTGATCCGCCAATTTTGGGGATTGTTTCTAAAACAACCACATTAAAGTACATTATGCACCTGATAAGACATTGAAAACAGCTGATTATCTAGATTACACTTGCTAGCTGCTGGGTAAACCAGACAGCGGTCTCTTTGTATTTTTATATCGCTGATGCCCAAACTATGAAAATAGTTTGCGTATATAACAACTTCGTCGCTGAACTTTTTTGGAATCTCTTCAGATAGCCTTCAATTACAGATTCCAGGAGTCAGGTCCTGTAACAGTGTAAAATTTTTAATGCTGCATTCATCAGAAGGTGATAAAGTAACAAAATTTAACATTCCCATACTTTAAGTTTCAGCTATTTAAACCCCACTGGTGGACTACAAAGCTACACCAAATAATAATAATAACAGCTTATATTTTTAATTACTATCTGGAAACATAGAAAATTAGTGTTTTTAAATTTAAGAGATTTGAAATGCATAAATTTCCAAAGTAAGTGCCATTTACAAAATCCTAATGCTTACCTAACTGTAATGACAAGTACCAATACTCACTTTTTGAATGAAAAAATATTTTCTATCCCCAATTGTGGAAATAATGTGATAGATAAAATGCAATGCAGGCAATGAAGCAAAATTTTAGGTGGTTAAGCTATCTTTTAGATAACCTTAAAATTTTTATATTTGATTTCCATGATAAACTGAGATAATACATGAGAGTACATGGAATAAAAGGCCTATGTCACATTAAGTAAACCTTTTAGGAGAGCCAATTGTTTTTTTACAAATGCATTTGCAATTCTACTTCAATTTATTTCAACATCATAATAATTTTATTATTGTAAAAAGTGCCAATGTTTGAAGTATATTTTGCTTTTCACGCATAAACTATTTAACCGATGAAATTAAAACTTTACATACATATTCTTACGTTACCAGGTGTGAATTTTGACCTATATTTATTTTTAAAATAATACAGAGTTAAACTCATTATAGTAAAGGAATTCATTTTCGTCCTATTAATTGAAAGAACCTATCAAATGTAACCAAACGTTCCGTTTAAAATATTGTATGACGACAGCATAAAACATATGGTTTTAACTACTAGTTTTCAATTTGTTTAATATTATAGTCGTGTTAACTGGTCTCTGTGGATGTTACCATTTACTATTCACGCCGTTTCTATTAGATTTTGGCCCGGCAAGACGACATACGTAAATGGTCATGTACCTTAGAGAAAACTTCCTAAAACGTAAGATTAGTATAGAATGTACGACATCCGAAAACCGCCTTGAAAGCATGTCCGGCAAGAACTATTGCTTAGATTAAAGTTCACTCAAATTCCTTTTGAACTCGAAACTGTTTTAACCAATTCCCTTGCCCTCTAAATTATATTTAAACTTTACGATGTAATATTGGCATTTTAGAAAGGAGGAATAAGTAATTAAATTAATATTTATACTTAAAATGAGATGCATTATATAATGTACGTTTCATAATCTGTTATTCACTTATAGCAAAACAATAACGTTGATGTTAGATATCAACATGACCAAAGTTGCTATCAAAACTTTATCATACACAATTTAAAAGTACTCTTATGAAAACCATCGTTAGTTGTCGTTTTAACAGAAATGGACTTTTTTGTGGCTGAACGTTTCAACCGAAATTTTCATATGTCGGAAAATAGGCGCGAAATCCATATTAGAAAAAAAAACACGTAAAAATATGAATAATATAATTCAACTCAAACCCAGAAATGTTCATAAACATTAATTCAAAAACTACTTAAATTGTCTCTGCGAATCCATTGACTAGCTGCTAGTGAATATATGTTTCTATTTAATACAAACCACGTATGAATTTTATTATTTATGAAATTAAAATAATTTCATAGTGACATTATAAATTTACTTTTAATTGTACAAATCAATATTAAAATGTTTAATTTGGATTATAAACAGACAAAGCTCCTATATAACCCTGTACTATCACATTAAAAAGAGTGTTATAAAACCCATATTAATTTTGTCTTGAAGAGTTAAGAACTTTCAAAATTCATATGTAAATTCTTGATTCTGGAAATAGGCAAAATCAAAATATTCCAAAAAATTGCTCCTTAACTGGAAATATAATTCACGGTCAAACTAGCATAAGCGTTCATACAGGTGGAATAAAACCTACTAAATAGTTTGCGAAACCTTGACCAAGTTGCCTAGGTGAAATATATTTGTCCATTTAATACATAAAACCACTTATGATAATTTATGTACCACATGTTAAAAACGTAGTGTTGTGAGTGCTTTTAATTCTATGTAGTACAGAAGTTTAATGAAAAAACTAAAATGTGTTTAACAAATTAAGCAAACCTGACTAAAACATAACAAACTATATAGGTATGCAATAGCCCGAATTAACATTTTTAATTATGTAAGCAATCAGACAATTTTTTTCCTGCTATTTTTTTTATTTCAAAGTGCCTGCAATTCCGAAAATTAATATATTATTTACAGCAATGGCTACATAGTGTTTCAAAAACTACAAATTACCATTGGTTTAAGTTGATGTCCAATCAGCCTCAGGGTTAACAAATATAGTAAGAGGCAGTTGCATCTCATTAAAAAATTTTAGAGGGATTTAGCGGAGCTTCCGGCAACAAACTTTTAATTATTATAGTTCTGCCATGGTTACTTTCTTCTTCTTCCAATGGCCGAATTACTTGCATCTAAACAATTACGTTTTTTATGTATTGGTAGCAAGATTCTAGTTTAATACACAATGAAATATTGTATTATATTTTGTACTTTGACCTAGCTCTATAATCTAAGCACGTCATGATATAAAAGCTAGTCAATAACAAACTAAATTTTGAACGGGGATTTTAATATCAGTGTTTTTATTTAAAATGTACCTATTATAGTGGATTTAAAAATATAAACCTTATTTAATTTATATAATTTATAATATATATTTTTGATTATTGTGAGAATACTTTTTTATGTTTCTAGAGTTATATTAATTTAAATGTCTGCAATGTAGGTGCAGGGGAAAGGGTTGCATCTATAAACTACGGCCTCAGCATGCGGGTAAGTAACCTGATCGTATGTTTCGCCGCACTGTATTGACAGATACCATCAAACCGATGCCCCTGCCTTAGGCGAATGACAGGCACACAAGCGTAGCACACGTTGGAATATTTTTTCGTTCTGCGGTTACTTTTATATTAACGTAGCCAAAATTTTTTTCACAATTTTTCAGAAGTTTTGATTCACGATTAATAATAAAGGAATTCTATTGACATATATGTAATACTAACAATGAGATTATTTATTATATTATTTTTCCGTAATACGCATTTATTTATCTGGTGGTAGCGAATACCTATCACTTGAAGAGAATAAACATTTTTATATCTGTTTTCCATATCTCTATTCTGGCAATACTATTTCTTTCGAGAAAAACAAAACTGAGATTACGGACATGAAATTTTACTTTTACAAACATCCAAAGGAAAGCCAGTACAACGCGGCCATTAGTTGTAGTATATCTTCTACCTTGTGTCGGGGAAGAAGAACAAACTCCCTATCTTCCAATTTGTTTCTCAAGATTTTAATGGACTATAGTCTTGCCTCATACATGCCTTTATTCTTGGGCTGTGATCTGAGATCATGTGGTGGGAGAACAAGGTCCCTCTAAGGTAAACGAAAGAAAATTTAACAGGAAAATTAAGATAAACGGAAATGGGTATGGTAGGTACTATGGAATCTGAGATCTCAGAGTGACCACATTAGGGAATGGACTAGTGTTATACATGATGGAAAGAGGATAATTTAAAGGGAACATTTGCCACATTGATTACAAAGTATGTTAATTTTAAGTTCTGTGGGGAAAACCCAAAAAATAAATTTTCCCAATGTGTTCTACGTTGAAACAGGGCAGAAAAAGAAAAAGAACGCCTCATTGATTAAATATAACACGGATGACGTGAACATAGAACATTGGGATCAAGGAAAAAAAAATTTTCACTCAGTTTAATTATTAATACAAATTTAAATATTAAAATAGTGCGAAGCACGTCTAAAATAAGCTTCTTTTGGGCATGAGGATGCATGTCCAACTATACGTCTTATTAAGGAAAAGATTATTGTGGAGAACGAAGGTAAAAACAGGATTTTATCCCGACATTTGTCATTTGCTACATTGATATAAGACATGCGTATATAAAACTGAGAGTTGGATTCTATCATACAATGATGTTGGATGTCCATCTCAGTTGGACAAAATCGAACACATATCGTAAATTTTTTTATTAAAATAAACAAATAATAACCATACAAATATAATGAATATGAGTAATTCAAACATGTTTGTTCCTGGCTTACTCAATTCACACTATCTACACGAAACAAAATATTTTCTTGTAATAATTCAAATTTGGATAAGAAAGAATGTGGAGATATCATACGTATGTAATATAGAAAGTTCGTTAATGTAATATGCTTTACTACACATTTATTTTACAGGGGATAACATGAATTGCTGGTAGTATTTGTAACTTAGGAAATTAATAGGCCTTATAATTTTGTTTACCATCTATGGTTTCTATTTTATTTATATATTTATGATTAATAATTTGGTTGTCGATTTTATTTTTTCACAATATAAAAGTTACCTCCTTATTATATTTTTTTTATTTTTCAGAATGAGCAATTAAACGTTTCCATAAATAATTGGGGGGGGGGAAAATACATCATAACATAAAACATCATCTTTAAATAGTGTACATTCTTTGCAGACATAAAAAATTAATATATACTACATGGGTAATATGAGGAAAAGGTGTGTATCCCCCAAAAATACAAAGTCATAAACAACTTATAATAAACCCTTTAGAACAAATTGTAGTAAGAGCGTTATTTGGCAGGGTTAATGAACTATCGCAAGCAGTAGTACAATTCAATATTCTAGATTTGTTGCCAGTGTTTGGAAAGAGAACCCAGATTTGGTGACATTAAGGGTGCTACCACACATACATGACTTGTAACTTCTATGTTTTTTGGAGTGCGATAAATCCTCTCCTGTTGCAACACTTTTAGCAACAAACTATTTTACAGTTACTATACTTACTTATACTATTACTACTTTACTTATTTATAAATTAGTTGATAGTTAATAATGGCTGAAAAAGTAAAACTCTAAAAAATTTTGGGTCATGCTTCATTTACAATGGTTTTTAACTAAACATGCTACACTATTTTTAGGTATTAATTATGGACAGTTCTAAATGTTTCGATGATACCCGAAATATTGAATAGAATGATGAAAATACATTATTAACGGAAAAAACCAATATACAAGCCACGGCATTACAAGCAAGCTCACTTATATTACACCAAAACTATAACTCTAATTAAGACGAGAAGGTGGCATTTAAATATTAAGCGAAATAATCTCAAGTGATGGCGGTGTGAATAAGAGTTTCTCCTCTAAACTATGATTCCCTTACTCTTAACTCAGCACCAGTAAAATGCACTATATCAATCCAAGTTTAAATTTTATTAAACATTGGATATTATTGCATGAAACCAATAGAAAATTTTATTAAATCTGTTTAAATATTTATGACTGTTAATAAATGAAGACATTTAGTTAAATATAAGATAAATTATACATAATGCTCGTATATGTTTGAGGTTGAAATTTAGTGCCAGCTAATTATTAACAGCTTTCTCTTCTAGTATTAATATCAATGTATGTATATATATATATTATAATTATATATATATATAACTATTTATATATATATATTATATTACTGTTTTTTTTATAATGTACGAATGAAATTTAATTTTATGGAGAATACCGTACTACACGTTTAATTGGTTCCATATAGTTAGTTTCTTATAAAATTAAATATTAGTCTTGACACAAATCACATAGATGATATCTATTGTTGGCCTATTGGTTAAAACGATGATACAAAATATTCAATCCATTGAAGAGATTTAATATTTCCACAATCGCAGTGTGTTATAACATACTATTTAAAGTTAGACACCGATTGGATGTAATAATAAAATTAGTGTACGTTATTAGAAATTACATGACTATTAAATTATGATATTAAATTTGCAATATATTTCTCGTATTTTGTTTGAAATTAAATTAATTTGGAGGAATCATTCTAACCGGGTTAGTTTTCGTAATAGGTTTTAATACTGCTTTTACCTGCATTTATTAAAATGGAAAGTGTTATTACACACTTATGTTTAAGGATGTGAAAAAATGGTAGTTAATCTTAGTTCCATAAATGATAAACTCATAAGTCATAGTAATTATAACCAACCCAAAAATAAATTTATTCATCCCAAGACTAATTGTTTCATGTGAATACAAGTACAAGAACAAGTGGTAAAAGGATCGATTATATCTTGATGAATAAATATCGTCCTTTTCAGTTTAACAGCTACACATATATTAAGTTACGCTGGTTAACCACTTCATCTTAAAAGAAAATACTATTATTTTTAATATTTACTCAAAACCAATTGTAAATTTTAATCATTTAAAATATTTAATTTTAATATTTAACCATATTTACTAATCATTACTCTTAAGAAATTGCATGTCTAAAAACTTTTTGTTATATCTAGTATAATTAAAGTGATAATTAGATAGAGATTTATGGCTTTTAAAATAGAAAAATGGCACAGTATAACTGATTACCTTGGTATGATTAATGAAGCTAGAAGGTCAAGAATTTGGAAATGAAATGCAAAAGAAACTTATGCCCCTTACTAATGAAGGGAGAAAAATCAGTACAAGAACTGAAGCAAAAGTCCATAATCTCATTTACCATCCCTCTAACCTGCCAAAGTAGAAGTTAATCTACTTCATCACAGTATCACCAAATAATCTTTTCCATAATAAAACCTATACCACGGCCCTTATACATAATCTTTAAGTTTATTTAAAAGTGAATATTAACTAATTAATGCATTGGATTGTTGATAGTGAATTTACTAGAAATTCCCATGTTCTGTAACCATTGCCATCCACTCCATACGAAGGTAATTTGCTGGGAAGAGAAATAGATATCTTTCAACAAAGAGCGCAGTCTATTTTTAATATTTATTAATGACGGTTATATTCCGGGGACAAACAGTGTATGTTGAATTGCGTTACAGTTTGAGCCTTGATACACAATATACGATACTACTATTAAATATACATTACATTACGTATAGTAAACGTTTTTAGGGATGAATTGGCATCATCAGAATTGGAGGTTTCTTCTTGAATTTTCTGCACCAGCCTTATTGTTGTTACAGTGCCTACTGGCTAAATGGCTTTAGAAGTAAAACAGTGATAACTCACTATTAGAGCTTAGCCGAAATATCTGAAATTTACCCACTTTCCGTCCGTAAACAGATGTTTAATTTGTTGTAGATTT